>NW_007731691.1:48300-49178 GCF_000696425.1 Galeopterus variegatus
TCTAGTTTCATTCTCCTGCATATGGATATCCAGTTATCCCAGCACCATTTGCTGAAGAGGCAGTCTCTTCCCCAGTGTATAGGCTTGGTGCCTTCATCAAAGATCAGACAGCTGAAGGTGTATGGGTTGATTTCTGGATTCTCTATTCCACTGATCAATGTGTCTGTTTTTATGCCAGTACCATGCTGTTTTGGTTATTATAGCTTTGTAGTATAGTTTAAAGTCAGGTAGTGTTATGCCTCCACCTTTATTTTTTTGCTCAGCATTGCTTTGGCTATGCATGGTCTTTTGTATTCCATATAAATGTCTGGATAAATTTTGCCATTTCTGAGAAAAATGTCATTGGAATTTTGATAGGGATTGCATTTAATTTGTATATCACCTTGGGTAGTATGGACATTTTCACAATGTTGATTCTTCCAATCTAAGAGCATGGGAAATCTTTCCATCTTCTTGTGTCCTCTTTAATTTCTCTCAGCAGTGGTTCTCATTATAGAGATTTTTCACATCCTTTGTTAATTCAATTCCTAAGTATTTTATTTTTTGTGTGTCTATTATAAATTGGGCAAGCTTTCTTGATTTCCATTTCTGCATGTTCACTATTGGAGAATAGAAATGCTACTGATTTTTGTGTGTTGATTTTGTATCCTGCTACTATTCTGAAATCATTTACCAACTCCAAGAGTTTTTTTGTAGAGGCTTTAGTCTGTTTGATATATAAGATCATGTCATCTGCAAACAGGGACAGTTTGACTTCATCTTTTCCAATCTGGATGCCCTTTATTTCCTTTTCTTCTCTGATTGCTCTGGCTAGCACTTTCAACACGATGTTCAATAGGAGTGGTGAGAGTGGACATCCTTGTCTAGTTCCTGTTCTT
>NW_007731691.1:50616-52724 GCF_000696425.1 Galeopterus variegatus
TTCCTGTTCTTAAAGGAAAAGCTTTCAGCTTTTCCCCATTCAGGATGATATTGGCAGTGGGTTTATCATATATGGCTTTAATTATGTTGAGATACTTTCCATCTATACCTAACTTATAGAGGGTCTTTGTCATGAATGAATGTTGAATTTTATCAAATGCTCTTTCAGAATCAATAGAGATGATCATATGGTCCTTCTGTTTGATTTAATTAATATGGTGTATCACATTTATTGATGTGCATATGTTGAACCAACCTTGCATCCCTGGGATGAATTCCACTTGATCATTGTGTATAATTTTATGTATGTGTTGCTGTATTCTGTTAGCTAATACTTTATTGAGGATTTTTGCATCTATGTTCCTCAAGGATATTGGCCTGTAGTTTTCTTTTTTAATTGTATCTTTACCTGGTTGTGGTATCAGGGTGAGGTTTGCTACATAGAATGAGTTTGGGAGATTTGCCTCTGTTTCAATCTTTTGGAATAGTTTGTAAAGAATNTTCTTGGACTCATATGTCATTAAATAGAATGCTGTTTAATTTCCATGTGTTTGTATAGTTTGCTGAATTTCATTTGTTATTGATTTCTAAGTTTAATCCATTGTGAACTGAAAAAATACGTGGAATAATTCCAATTATTTTTAATTTGTTGAGACTTGATTTGTGACATAACATGTGATCTATCCTAGAGAATGATCCGTGTGCTGATGAGAAGAATGATTATTCTGAGGTTGTTGGACAGAATGTTCATAGATATCTGCCAAGTCCAATTGGTCTAGTGTGTTGTTTAGATCTTGTGTTTCTCTGCTGATTCTTTGCCTAGAGGATCTGTCCAATATTGACAGTGGGGTGTTCAGGTCCCCTGCTGTTATTGTATTAGCTTCTATTTCCTTCTTTAGGTCTAATAGAGTTTGTTTTATAAATCTGGCTGCTCCAACATTGGGTGCATATATATTTAAGGTTGTTATGTCTTCTTGATAGATCAATCCTTTTATCATTATGTAGTGGCCCTCATTAACTCTTTTTATGGTTTTTAGTTTAAAGTCTATTTTATCAGATATAGGAATAGCTACTCCAGCTTGTTTTTCATTTCTGTTTGAATGGTAAATCTTTTTCCATCCTTTCACTCTTAGTCTATGTGAGTCTTTATGGGTGAGTTGGGTCTCTTGAAGGCAGCATGTAGTTGGGTCCTCCTTTTTAATTCAGTCAGCCAATCTGTGTCTTTTGATTGGGGGAATTTAAGCCTTTTACATTGAGAGTTGTTATTGAAAAGTGTTGATTTACTCCTAGCATTTTATTGATTCTTGTTTGGATGTCTTAAGTGTCTTTTGTTCCTTTCTTTCTGGTATACTGTTTGTTTCCTGTATTTGTTGGTTCCTTGGTTGTTGATATCCTTTTTGTTTGTTTGTTTATTTTCTCTTCATAGATGCAATTTTATTATACTAGTGGGTTTTGGTTTTTATTGGGTTTTTATGGTAGTGTTAGTTGTTTTTCAGGTACCAAACCCAGTACTCCCTTGAGAATTTCTTGCAAGGCTGGTTGTGTCGTAGTGAACTCCCACAGTTTTTGTTTGTGTG
This sequence comes from Galeopterus variegatus, assembly GCF_000696425.1. Classification (NCBI taxonomy): domain Eukaryota; kingdom Metazoa; phylum Chordata; class Mammalia; order Dermoptera; family Cynocephalidae; genus Galeopterus; species Galeopterus variegatus. Next base: position 52,193 of record NW_007731691.1, read on the forward strand.
AGAAATATACTATTTGCCCTTCATTTCAGAAGGATAGTCTTGCCTGGTAAAGTATTCTTGGCTGGCAATCTCTGTCTTTTAGTATTTTGAATATATCATCCCATTCCTTTCTGGCTTTTAGGGTTTGTGATGAAAAGTCTGATGTTAGTCTGATTGGGGCTCCCTTATAGGTGACTTGATGCTTCTCTCTTCCAGCTTTTAAGATTCTCTCTTTGACTTTGAGTTTTGCCAATTTGACTATTGGAGAAAACTTTCTTGGGTTGAATACATTTGGTGATCTTTGAGCTTCCTGAATCTGAAGATCTGTGTCTTTTCCAATAACTGGGAAGTTTTCTGCCACTCTGTTGTTGAATATATTTTCAATGCAATCTCCTTTTTCCTCCCCTTCTGGAATACCCATGATTTGGATATTTGAGTGCTTAAGGTTGTCTGATATCTGTCTCAGATTTTCTTCAATGCTTTTATTTCTTTTTTTTTTTTCTTTTTCCTTTCTTTTTTTTTTTTTTTTTTTTTTTTTTTTTTTGTTTTTTTT
>NW_007731691.1:52734-74564 GCF_000696425.1 Galeopterus variegatus
AAGTTCTCTCTTCTACTTCTGCAAGCCTGCTGGTTAAACTCTCTGTTGTGTTTTTTATTTCATTGAATGAATTCTTCAGCTTGGCAAGCTCTGCTACATTCTTTTTCAGGACATTGATTTCCTTGTACATTTCTTCTTTCAGGTCCTGTATACTTTTCCTCATTTCATCATTTTGTCTTGCTGAGTTTTCTTGTATCTCATTCAGTTTCCTTAGAATTACCACTTGAAACTCCTTGTCAGACATTTCAAGGGCTTCTTGTTCTATAGGATCTAAAGTTTGAGTGTTATTACCCTTTGGTGGTGTGCTTTCTTGATTTTTCATATTTCTGGTATCTTTCTTTTGATGTTTAGTCATTATGACAGGGGGTGTCACAGTCTACTGCTTTGACACAATTGTCTGGCTAGGATATTGCTGGGGATGCCAATTTGGTATGGCTACCTCAGTGTCTGCTCGGTTGGCCACTAGTGCCTTGTGTGCATGGTTGCCTTGGGTCTTGGGCCTCTCCAGGGAGCTGCCTCTCTGGTCAGTATGCACTCGGCCAGGCTGCTGGGTCATGCACTGGCACCGCAGTGTGTGTGGTCTCTGTGGAGCTTCTGCTTCCCCTGCTGGACATCTCCCTGCTCTGCACACACTCAGCTGCTGGGTCGCATGCCGGCACCGCAGGGCATGTGGTCTCTATGGAGCTTCCGCCTCCCCTGCTGGATGTCTCCCTGTTCTGCATGCACTCTGCTATTACGTTTATTACCCAGCATACAATACATATGGAATGAGCATCTCCAATGAACAAGACCTTGTACTAAGCACTGTGTCCAGATTGGTAAATAAAACAGATATAATCTCTGCCCTCATGAAGCCTACAGTTTAGAAGGAGGAACAAATAATAATAAGCAAGCAAACATATAGTGAAATAAGGTAGTATTAAATATGACCCATGCCACAAAAAAATAAAACAGGGTGATGAATAAAGAGTGTTTGCAATTTGATTTGAGAATTTTTAGATGGGGCAGACAAAAAAGACTGCTTTGAGGAGTAGATTACTGAAGTTAAGAAGTCAGCCATTAGAAGAAGAGGTCAAGAATATTTCATGAAGCAACAAAGTATGGAAGAGGAAAACAGCTGGGCAGACTCAAGTGGGTGAAAGGAGTTCAGTGTGGATGGACCACAGAAAACAAGCAGGAGATTAATAAAAGATGAGATTGGAGAGGGGTTTGCAATCAACTCATGCAGGGTCTATTAGGCCATGAGAAGGGTTCTGTAATATTTTTCCTAAGAGAAATAGAAAACCACTGAAAAGTTTCAAGCATCAGACTGAAAGTATTGGATTTGTCATTTTAAGAGTTATTTCTAGCTTCTCTGTAGAGAATGGATAGAATAATGAAAGTTAATAAGGAAGCAATGGCCCTGGTTTAGGTAAAGAAGGGATGGTGACTTGGATTAAGGCAAAGGCCATAAGGGTAGAGGGAAGTGGAGGTTTAACAAGTATATTTTAAAAATAGAAACAAGATTTGTAGATGGATTTGATATAGGGAAGTGATGAAGTAGGAAGAATCAAGAATAATAGTGCCAAAATTCCTGACTTGAGTACCTGGCAGAACCTGGTGACAATGACTGAAATTGGGCAGCCTGGGGAAGAGGTTTGAGTAGGGAGGTCAAAGTTTCATTTTTCACAAGGACATGTTACATTTGAGTATTATGTGATATCCAGGTGAGGATGTCAGGTAGTCAGTTGGATATATGAGCTTGATACTCAGAGGAATGTTTTGGGGAGGCTATTTTCCTGGTTACCTTACACATACTTCCAATCTGCTCATTCCTCGTCTTCAACATTTCATGTAAATTCCATCGGCTCAGGCCAAAAATCTTGGAGTCATCATGTTGTCTCTCTTTCTGTCATGCTCCAGAGCCATTCCATCAGCAAATACAGCTCTTCATTCAAAACGTATTCAGAATCTGGTCACTTCTCTCCATCACCACTGCCTTGATTCAAGCCAGCATTCTCTCTCCTCTCCATTACTACAAAAGCCTCCTAACAGATTTCCCCACTTCCACTCTGGTCTTCCTGCTCTCTGTTTTACACAGAACATTCAGAATGATTCATTTAAACTGAAATAAGTCTTACCTTTTCTCCATTCAAAACCTTCTAAGGGCTGCCTAGCTTACTCTGATTAAAAGACAAAGTCCTTACAATAGTATACAAGGCCCTAAATGATCAGATACACACACACACACACACACACACACACACACAGAGAGACACACACTGCTTCTTTGATCTCATCTCCTTCCACCCTTCCCCTTGTTCACTTTTCTCCAGCTTCTCTGACCTCCTCACTATTTTCATTCGTGCCAGAAACCCTCTCACCTTGAATAATGCTCTGGAGCACTCTTTCTTTCCTAATATGTGAGGCATTTCCCAACTACTGTCAATAAAATGGCAAGTCCACCCCAATTCTCCATCTCTGCTTATCCTTCTTATCCTGCTTCATTTTTTCCCTTGGCATGTGATACCACGTGACATGCTCAAAATTGACTTACTTTTTTGCTTATTGTCTACCTCCTTTAGCTAAGCTTCTTGGGACTAGGAATTTTTTTTTACCCACTACTGTATCTTCAGTGCCTAAAACATTGCCTGACACGTGGTAGGCATTTAATAAATATTTGCCAAATGAATTTATGAATAAGTAAGTAAGCTATATATATATCTTTCCAGACTGTTCTTTCCAGACAAGGAGTCTCTTTGGCCCATAAAGGAATGATAACAAATAAAAGCTAAATTCTATTGTCTCTCTCCTACAAGCCTGACTCAGAGTTAATTATCATCATGGATTTCTTTTTATTTTAGTTCCCCACACCATAGGCTGTTCTACACTACACTGTAGTCCCACAGGGGAGGAAGAAAGAAGGGGCAATGAAGCACTCAAAAATCCTCTAGCTTTTTGAACAAGATCTGTGAATAAAGTGTCAATTCTCATTTACTCTTAGCCTTTCTTCCTATTTTTTGGGAACTCTCTCTGGCGCAGGGAATGTTCAAACAGTTTGAGACAAAGTATGCTCACACAAAATTACTGCCCTTTCCCAAACACTTCAGGCTTTAATAAATCTTGTTCTAGCTTTGAAGATAATCTTTTTAGGTGGATTTGATGAAATCTCTAAAAATGCCCCAAATAGGCAGGGGGCATTGGCAGACATATGTCTTTACCTACACATACAAAAAGAAAGGGGATCTCCACTTTCTCAGCTTTAAATAAATAAATCAGAAGGGCTGGTCCTCTTTCTGCATTTAATTTGGTTTTAATATTTTATGAAGCTTACCCCAAGGAATATTAATGCCATATGCAGAACAAGTCACTTGAGCGTTTCATACACAAGCAAAACTTCTCACCTGATCTCAGGGATATTTTTTCTAAACAATATCAACATAGTCAATAGTAGTTATACTTAACTCACACATTGAGAATGTAATTAGCATTCAAATGAAAGAAACGACTGCTATACTAAAAAAATTATTATATTTGGTACAAATGAAAAATGCTGAAAATTTTTCCTTATTAGCTGTGAGCATGATGTGATGACTTCTTTTTCCAGCCCTCCCTTTGGCTTGAAACCAATAGATCAAATGAAGCTAGTGGTCTGGCTTTGACAGCAAGTTTGTCCTTTAATATTTAGCGTTGATGCACAACCCATCCTCCCTGCCTTTGTGTCATTCTGAGCAATCATGTTCGAATTGCATCTTTCACTGATTTATAGGTAAGAAACCTGAATAGCAGAAAGGGCTTAACAGGAACACCTTTATATCAACTAATATGTCATCAACTTAGGCAGGATTGTCCCCTAGTGATTAGGGTGTTTGTTTAGGAAAAAGAGTCAGTATTTTGAGGCTTAGTGTCACCTCTTTCTCTGTGAAATAATTCTGCAATAAGCAGTGAGAGAAAAGAGAGGGCAACCCAGAGACCATGGGTGGTAAAAAGCAAAACCAGAGACTCTAAGCCAAAGAGTTTATTGATTAGCCCACCACTTACCTGTTGCTTAATAATAACCAAAATGCAATCATTGATGTGCTATAAAAGTAGAAAGAGGGGAGGAAATATGAAGAAAATAAAATCTCAAATATTGTGTGTGATCCATGGTATTCCTGAGTGAATATTTCTTACACTCTCATTATTTCTTCCCAGAACCTCTGAAAACATTTAACAATTTCACACACGTTTTCTTTTTTTCAAAAGCTCTTTCATGTTCATTATTCTACTGGCTCCTTCCAACAACTCTACAAAGTAGATTGAATTGGTATCACTGATCTTAACCATCAGTTTATTACTTAAACTCACCCAAGTAATTTGCACTCAAACCAACATTAAAACCCATTTTAATCTTAGAGTAATAGTTCAGTCAGTAGTTCTGAAAGTATAGTCCCTGAAAAAGTAGCCTTGTCATTATTTGGAACTTGTGAGAAATAAAAATTCTCATCCCCACCCCATATGTAGAGAGTTGGAAACTGGGGATGGGGCCGAGCTCTCCCTGTGTTAACAAATCCTCCAGGTAATTTTGATGCATGCTCAAGTTTGAGAATCACTGGTCTAGCAATATGCTCTTTATTTACACTAGAAAGATAAAACATTCATATGATATGAATTTCAGGTGAACTGTAAAACACTAAATGGTTATATTACTTTCCATACCCTACTTTGTAAACATGGGTTATGTTTCACCCTAAGATGTAAAGTAGAAACTCATTCAACCTAAAAAAGAAAAAGAGACAAAAACAAAGAAAAAATTCAAAAATCAAAAACAAAGAACAAATCCCAAAGTACTTAGTGCCAGATTACAAAACTGAGGGACTAATTTTATTCTGTCTGATCTCAGACTACTTTAGGTGGCCAATAAAATTAAACATAAAGAAGCAGTATTAAATCTCAGGGAAGTGAAGGACTGTGGAAATATTCATTAGCTGAAAGTATTGATCAGCAATACAAAAGTACAGCCTTAGAAACCCAAAAAGGTATAGAGTACAAGCACACACAAACACACACACACACAGCCCTCAAGTATAACTTTTTTTTTTTTTTTGGTGGCTGGCCAGTGCAGGAATCTGAATCTCTGACCTTCTTGTTATCAACACCACACTCTATTCCAACTGAGCTAACCAGCGAGCCCAGGTCTAACATTCTATTGGTGGATCTAATTCTCAGCACCACACTCTCCCGAGTGAGCCACGGGCCAGCCCATGGTGGAACTAATTCTAAGCTGGGTGTTAAAAAGAAAAATGTGGTTGCAATAGAGACGGCAGGGCAAGCAGAAACCATTTCCAGTGGGTAATGTAATACACCACAAAAACAAGCAGAAGCTTGATAAGAAAGCACTGAGGGTAAGAGCTGTTCCTTACTGTCATTTGGTTCTTGTGGGTCCTAACAATAATGTTCCCATAAGCTATGAATTGTTTTGGAGTGGTTTCATTTCAAATATTTTATTCTAGAAAATCTATAACCCATCTGAATTTCTTAGACATCCAAAATTTTGATCTCCAAATTATATATCTATGATGCTTTTTCATTCAGAAATAGTCCAAAATTCTTTGTCAAGTCAAATGTTCTAGAAAATCCTAGAAAATGTAATTGATAATAATGAATAGGTATATGGCCTTATACAATAGATACGCTGCTGAAAAGTCTGTTGTAAGGAAAGTAGAAAAAGTTTAGTCAGGCTCTCTCACCTTACATCTGTTACAAATGGGCAAGATTCAGCACATTCACTAGAAACAAGTTATAAAAGTAGTGTAACTGTGCATGTGTGCTCATTTACTGATTCTGCATAATTGTTGTAATTATGTAATACTTGGCTTGTGGCTGCTATTGTGTACTGAGAGTAAAAAGAGGTAACTGATCTGAACTGCTGGTGGGCAGAGCATGGAGGGTTGGCAGAGCATGGAGGGTTGGCAGAGCATGGAGGGTCGACAGAGCATGGAGGGTCAGTAGAGTAGAGCCAGAGCTCATGTGAGAATAGAGCATGTCTGTGAAGCTCATATCTGAAGAAGAAAATATGTCTACCTTGCATAAAGCTACCAGATATTTTCTTTCAATTACCTGACTCGCAACCTGCACAGGAAGGGGCAGAATGATCTGAGATACAGCCCAAGATCTGTGAAAATCAATTTACCCCCCACTAATAAAATAAAATAAAAACACTACATTTTGAATGCTCTAGAAAACTTATTTACTTCTAGTTCCCCCCTACGATCCATGCTCAACTCTGCCATCTTGGGTTAATCATGACTCTTAAAGTCCCTCAATACTGCTTCTTGATCAATAGAATTAAACCCAAATATCATAGCATGGCAATCAAGTTTTTTCACAATCTTCCCCAAACTCTCTTTCCCTGCCACCCCTTTACACAGCTACAAGCAGCTGAACAAATTTCCTATTGTGTTTCACCCCAGTTTGCATTCGAACATGCTATTCCCACAGCTTATGACACCCTTCTTGTCCTTACAAAAAAGCTCAACTAAGATATTACTTCGTAACGAACCTCTCCCTAAACATCCCCAGAGTTAATCACTGGTGCTTCTTTTTCTTTCTCATCAATGTTATTTGAAAAGATTAGCTACCATATTTTGAGGGTTTTCTTTGTGCTAAGTACAGTGCTAAGATCCTTATATATGGTACTTCATTTTATCCTGAAAACAACCCTGTAAGGTAGGTGGGTACTATTATTACCATTTTTCAATTAGAATAAGAGTCAAAAAGGGTAATTGACTTATCAATAATAATACAGCCAGTTAGTAGCAGAATTGGGATTAAAAGGCACATTAATCCTTGTTTATCCTTCTGCTTTTGCACATAGAAAACAGGTGATATGGTACTTTTACACATCTCAATAAATATCAAATAGAAAGTTGGTTAGACTCTCTAAGCTTTAGTTTCTTCTTAATGAAGATTAAGTTTAATTAGGATTAATATATTATTCATATATTTATACTTATGCTGCATAAAAAATGTATAGTGCTGCTGTCTGTATTTAACATAAATAGCATTATTCTATAACTTGCTTTTTCTACTCAACAATATATTTTGGAGATCCATACACATTGGTATCTATAGTGTGGGGAAAATAGGATAATTTAGTCAGGCTCCCTCAGCTCAGGTCTGGCTGGGGGGTCAGCAGCACATTTCTTGTAAACAAGTTGTGTGGGTGGAGTTAGTGCACATGTGTGCCGATGTATGTTTTTAGTTTTGTAGCTATCCTGTGTTCTGCAGTTTGTGAAGACGGCTGGCGGCAGAGAGCTCAGGTCTAACAATAGAGCATGTTTACTCTGCTGGCAGCTGCTCATTTTCAGTTTTTTCTTTGGACTTTGCTGGTGGTAGTTGAGTTTCTGAGTTTCTCCTATGGACTGTGTAACTGTCAGACGTATGTGTGCTGAATAAAGACTATTCCTACTTCAGACAAGGCTCCAAGGACCTTTTTGCCAGTTACCTAGCTCATAGACCTGCGTATGAAGAAGGCTCCAGGGGTCTGTGAGCACCAGACCCTAGCCCTAGCTCTACATATAGCTATATTCATTCATTTAAACTACTGTATGAACAGACAATTAGCCATTCTCTTATGATTTCCAGCATTTCACTATTACGGACACTGCTGCAGTAAACATTCTGAATAGTTCTTTGTGCTCACGAGCAAATACGTCTTCAGGCTAGATGATAAGAAGTGAAATTGCTGAGTCATGGGGTATGCAAGTTTTAAGTTTTAATAGATAGTACCAAATTGCCTTCCAATGGAATCTATTTTACACTGGCATCACCTGCCTCATAGCTTTGTTTTGAGGATTAAATGTGATGATTCACACATAGTACTCGATTAATAAATGTTACTATTATTTTTATCCATTTCCACTTTGTATTTATCAACTTTCAAATTTTTGCAAATCTGAACAATGAAATGGAGGGGTTTTTTTGCTTTTTTAGCTTGCATTTCCCTGATTGAGCATTTTTTTCACTTATATATTTCCATTTACACCCGTTTTTATGAATCAAGTGTTAGCGCACAGTCTTCATTTTTTCTGTAGTGTTTTTTGTTCATGTTCATTCACAGAATCTTTTTGTACATTCTTGATACTAATGCTTTGTCTTTTATATGTTTAGCAAATATTTTCACTCAGCCTATATCTTGTCTTTAAACATTGTTAATGGTGCATTTTCTTGTACAGAATATTTCAATTTTGATACACTCCATTGCATCAAACTTTCTCTTCCTAGTTTGTGCATTTTGGGGATTTCTTTTGTTATTTTTTAAGATAATTTATTATACATACATGCTAGGTAAACATTGATTTTCAGTAATTGTGTAGAATGTGTGGTGGTTAGATCAGTATAGTTAGCTTATTCATCATTACAATATGCAATCATTCTTTGTGTCCATTGACCAATTCCTCATTAGCCCCTGTTTTAGTCCATTATGTGTTGCTATAACAGAAATACCTGAGACTGGGTAATTTGGAAGGAAAAGAGGCTTATTTGGCTTATAATTCCGGGACAGCTGCCTCTTGCCTGGGGCTCAGGCTGCTTCTGTTCATGGCAGAAAGTGGCAGGCAGCTGGCAGGTATAAGCAGATCACATGGTGAGAGGAAGCAAGAGAGCAAGCACGAGAGAGGAGGTGCCAGGGTCTTTTTAAACAACCAGCTTTCATGGAAACTAATAAAGTGAGAACTCACTCATTAATCCCCCCTCCCCCAGGGAGAGCATTAATCCATTCATGAGGGATCCACCCCCATGACTCAATCAGTTTCCAACACTGCCATGTTGGGGATCAAATTTCCACATAAGTTTTGGAGGGGACAACACATCCAAACTCCATCAGCCCCCCTCCCTCACTCCCTCCCCTTCCCTACTTCTAATTTTCTATAAGTTCAACATATTACTGTGATTGTTGTTTCTTTCTTTCTCTCTCTGTCTCTCTTCATTTTTCATTTGTTTACTTATGGATTCAATTCACGGTTTTGAGTGAGAACATCTGGTATTTCTCTTTCCATACCTGTGTTGTTTCACTTAGAATAATTTTTTCCAGGATCATCCACATTGCTGCAAATGGTAGAATTTCATTCTTTTTCATGGCTGAGTAGTATTCCGTTGTGTATATATACCACAATTTCCTTATCTAGTCATCCATTGATGGACATTTAGGTTGGTTTCTTTGTCTAACTATTGTACATAGAGCTGCAATAAACATGGGAGTGCAGGTATCACTTCAACTTGACATTTTCCAGTCTTCTGGATATATCCCCAGTAGTGGGATTGCTGGATCATATGGAAGTTCTATCTGCAGTTGTTTAAGGAACTTCCATACTGTTCTCCATAATGGTTGTCCTAATTTACAGTACCACCAACAGTGCAGAAGGGTTCCTCTTTCACCACATCCTTTCCAGCATTTGTTATCCTCTGTCTTTTTTTCTAATAGCCAGTCTGATTGGGATGAGATGATATCTCAAAGTGGTTTTGATGTGCATTTCCCTGATGACTAGTGAAGTGGAGCATTTTTTTCTCATACCTGCTGTCCATTTGTATGTCTTCCTTTATGAAATGTCTATTCAGCTCCTTTGCTCATTTTGTAATTGGATTCTTTGGATTTTTGCTCTAAAGTTGTCTGAGCTCTTTGTGTATTCTGGATATTAATCCCTTGTCAGATGCGTAGTTTGCAAATATTTTCTCCCATTCTGTAGGTTGTCTTTTCATGCTGTTCATTGTTTCCTTTACTGTGAAAAAGCTTTTTAGTTTGATATAATCCCATTTGTTTATTTTTTCTTTTGTTGCCTGTGCTTTTGGGGTGTTTTTCATAAAGTCATTCCCCAGTCCTAAATCCTGGAGCATTTCCCCTGTTTTCTTCTAGGAGTTTTAAAGTTTCAGGTCTTATATTTAAGTCTCTAATCCATCTTGAGTTGATTTGGGTACATGGTGAGAGGTACGGATCAAGTTTCATTCTTCTATAAATGGATATCCAGTTTTCCAGCACCATTTATTGAAGAGGCAGTCTTTTCCCCAATGTACGTTCTTGGTGCCCTTGTCAAAGATCAGTTGGCTGTAAATACATGGGTTGATTTCTGGGTTCTCTATTCTGTTCCGTTGGTCCACATGTCTGTTTTTATGCCAGTACCATGCTGTTTTTGTTACTATAGATTTGTAACATACTTTGAAGTCAGGAAGTGTAATGCCTCTGGCTTTACTTTTTTTGCTCAGCATTGCTCTGGCTATTCAGGTATTTTGTTAAGATTCTCCCAACCTCAGGGTCATAATGACAGTTTACCAAAGAGTGGAATTTCATCTGTTTTCCTTTTCTAGGGGTCCTCAATTTCTGGTCCAGATTCTCATTAGGTAGGTAGGGGGCCTGATCATTGGAAATTATGAAAGGTTTCATCTATATTTTCTTTGCAAAAATAAACATCTCTCACACACACACATACACATGTATGCGTGCTTGAACATAAATAATACTAGGGAAATCTGAGTTAGATTGGTGGATTGTATTAATGTCAATATTCTGGTTATTATATTGTACTATTGTTTTAAAAGATGTTATCATTAGGGAAAAGAGCAGACAGCATTTCTGTATTATATCTTACCACTGCATGTGAGTCTACAATTATCTCAAAATATAGTTTCTTAAAAGTCTTCTTTAAAAGACAGGATATTCTAAACTACTGTACTGTGTTTTGAAGACAATCCCAAAAGAGTATTTACTGAAACATCTTAGCAATGACAGTATCTCTGAAATAATCATGTAGCCTTTCAAGAGCACTACTTAGAAGAGGAAAACTCTGATATATTAAAATGAATCTCTAGTCCTTATTTTTTCTCAAGAAATTTCTTCCTTTCCTTTCCTAGCCAACTCCACAGATTTCTAACATTTTTTTAATGCTGAATTTTGCCAAGCTCTTCACACTTAATCTCATTCATACCTGATAGAAACTCTAAGACAGCTATTCCTTTTTTTTTTTTTCTTGTTTGAGGAAACTCAGTCTCAGAGAGGTTCAGTAACTAACTCTAGGAACACACAGCTAGTCAGAAGGGATTTGGTCCCTCATTCTTTATTTCTTGATCATGCCTCTGTCAGTGATCTTGCTTTCCATTTCCAAGGTGACAGCAGTTGTCTGCTTTCATTTTCTGCCTTATAAAATCTTACTCTCCTTTCTCTTTTTCCTAGGGCTATACCAGTGGGAAGTTTCAAGGTAAATACTTTTTTTACTTATCAATGCTGTACGTGGGTCCAAAAGCAATTATGAGATGCTATTTTGAAGTGGAATAAGTAAGCAGGCTGAAAATCCCCTGAACATGATGAAGAGAAGAAGAAAATTGATTACTCATTTGAACAGCCCCTCTGGAGAAACTACAATTGATGGGTTTCTATCACCCCTTTCTCTAATATTTCCTTCCTTCTTGGCACAAGGCTTTCATCAACTTCAAAGAACACTCTGGGTATTAAAAAGAGGGAAAGGAGTGTGTAATGGAGATGAATAGAACTTAATATACTTAGGTTTCAAGACTATTCCTCCAGATCACAAGGTCTCCAAATTCGTATGTTAGTATGCCTTCAAAAAGTCATATTAAACTAAATACCCCATGCATATTTTTAAGTTGACCTTTAAGTGTTGCATTATAATGTTAAATACGTGCAAAGGATATATTTTAAGTTTTGCTATTTTTTTTAAAAAACTGTTACATCACTCTTAAAGGTATCCAATGGAATCTGTTATATAGTGTTACTCATCATCTATTTTTTTAAAATTATGTGAACAAGCTCTCCCTTAATTGCCATAAATTTTACACTATTTCTATATTTTGTCCTTCAAATTCTTTTACTAATCAACCTATTTTTCTTTTATGAAATAAATATACATATTTAAATTAAAATATAATTTTTTAAAATTCCCTTTGATCAGACAGCATTACATATTAAAATTTTCTTCAGGATTGAATTTCCATTACAATTATTATTAGGAAAATGATCAGAAATAAATATATCACAAATTTGGATAAATAATCATTAAACATAAAAGCACAATTTTAATGAAAATACACTTCTTAATGAGATGATCGGCACTGTTTTCATGCAATTAGTTTATAAACTCATGAAGGAATGGTACTTATCGTTAGATTAGATGAAACAGGACTCAACATAAACTCACTTTCTTTGTTCTATTTCTATAAATATAAACACTGCGAAAACTTGTCACATAAGAGGCTGGGCATAGAAAGAGCTTTGTCATGAAACTGTCGCCCTATTCTTAGAACTTCTTCTAGGTTATATGACAAAATTCACATAGTATTCTATCAGCAAAAATTATTTTTAGTAACCTATCAGCTGGTAATCTGCTTAGGTCCTCCTTCAATTTTATTGATTAAAAAGAACTGGAAACCTCTGAGTTAAAATATATCATTACCCAGTCTTAAAAGGCATCTACTTTCTCAGCATTATTACCAATACTTTAAATTACCCTTTGATTGGCACTCTGGAGGGTATTATACCCCAGGGTTATGAACTGTAATAAGATGCAGCATGAGGGCCTTTCTTCTCTAAAAAAGGAAAAGGGCTATTGCCAAAGGGGCTGTGGGAAAGGGAACCAGTCTCAATCCCAGGGTTGTCCAAAGAAGACCACTTTTAGGAAAAAGAGCTGAGTGAATCTGAAGATCTGGAAATTAATCCCCTAAAACTTTGCTGGAATTTTCTGTACCTCTCCTCTGCCACTGTACACATATGTAAATTTGAAGACCACTGCTCAAGGTCACTATAAGCCTAAAACTTTGGAGAAATTTCATAGTGCAGCATAGTGGTGATCCTGGTTCATCCACTCTCTAGATGTTCAATTTGGGGCACATTACCTAACCTCTCTGTGCTTGCTTCTTCATTTGTAATATGGAGATAAAGAATGGTACATTTTCCCAGAACTACTGCAAGGATTAACTGAATTAGTATGTGTGAAGTGCTCAGAAAAATGTTCACTGTTATCATTATCATCACCAGTACCATCACCACAATCACCATTCCAGAAATGAACAGGGATCTGAAAGAGAAAGGGGAACAAAATATAGCTGAAAGAAGAAAAAGAGGAAATAGCAGGTGTGTGTTTTTATGTGTGTATGTGCACAAGTACTGTGATGTAGGTACATATTTGAATCTAGAAACAATCAGGAAAGTGCGTTATTTGAATGCAAGGTCCTTGAGGGTAGCTGATACTTAGCTCAATCCCACTTTGCCCCCCTCATATTTCCTAGCACATTGCTGTATCCATAACAGACTCAATAAATATTTGATAAAATGGGTAACAGAATGAGGAGAGAGAATCTGTACTGGAAATTCAAGTCATAAGATATGAAAAGCAAATTGTTAAAAGTAGTGCAAGTTCATACATTGACAGTCATGGTCCCCGAAGACCAGTATTCTCTCTGAAAACTGCCTTTCAGGGTCCTTGTCCCACTCCACTACATTTATATTTACTAATCTCATTCCTCTGACCTAAGACCAGATGCATAATTTGCGAACCCAGTGTAAAATGGAAATGCAGAGCCCCTGTTCAAAAATTGTCTGTAAAGATACTAAAAGATAGTATTTCTCTTTCTCAATTTTCCATGAGGTTTTTAATCAGCCATTTAATGTCATGCTAAACAAAGAAAAATTAAAATTTTAAACTATAGTTACGTGTTGTTTAACGACCAGAATATATTCTGAGAAATGCGTCATTAAGCAATATTGTCATTGTGCAAACATCATAGCATGTACTTACACAAACCTGATGGTATAGCCTACTATACACCTAGGCTATATGGTATAGCCTGTGGTTTCAACCACCATCATATATGTGATCTGTCATTGACCAAAACATCGTTATGTGACGCATGACTGACTGTATTAGCATGAATTTTACTGTTCACTTTTATGTTGCATAATGTTAGTTTTAAGTGTAAATATAAGAGCATTTAACTCATATGTGGAAGCACTGAGATCCCACAATTTGTATTTCATAGCTCATACATGCATGTGTGTTTCATTCTTACCAGAATAGTGGAAACACTGGAAAAACTAACTCACATGTTTTTATTTCACTTCTTGATGCACACACGTTCTACCAACACTCTCTGCCTTCAGCTTACTGATGAGTTAGGGAGGTCTGAGGGGAAGGGAAAAATACTATGAGTTGCTCATCTTTCCCTTTCCTTCTTTGTCATCATTTTCAGCATAAGCGTTTGTCTAATACCAGGATATAACATGAATAAGAAAGAATATCGTAGATTTCCTTGGTCATTTGTATTCCTTAGAATTCCATTGCCTTCCTTCTACATTCAAAAGAAGTTCTAATTCAAATAGAAAGCATAACCTTTTGGGGCCTCCAGCTTATCAGCTGTAGATGTAGCCTGCTTACCTTGTACAAGGGTACTTCTAAAAGTCCCTGGAAAGATTTGTATTACCTTTCAATTCTATTTCTCCACGAACTTTTTGAAGTATCCTCACTTTCACTTTGAGTCTTGCTGAACTCCTGTGGATAGTGGGTCCACTACAATTCTGTGCAAATGGGGTATAACGAACACTACGTGTGAATGGGGACTCAAGGAACTGCAGACATGCATATTGTACGTGCATCTCCTCTGCTCACAGGCATGCTCCATTGTCCCTTCAGACTACACAAACAAAATAAAAGAGAAAAAAATACCAAGAATT
This sequence comes from Galeopterus variegatus, assembly GCF_000696425.1. Taxonomy (NCBI): domain Eukaryota; kingdom Metazoa; phylum Chordata; class Mammalia; order Dermoptera; family Cynocephalidae; genus Galeopterus; species Galeopterus variegatus. The sequence goes on from NW_007731691.1 coordinate 67,427, forward strand.
TCAAGACAGAGAATTCAGAGCATTAAACCAAGTTCATGGCCCTTCTGAGCACGGAGCCATGTGTGACTGCACTGGTCACATACCCACAAGGCTGGTCCTGCTCTGAAATGATTAATGTGTAATAGTGACCTGGTAATAGACTAGATTCTTCTTTTCCTTTAAAGCAATAAACACATTTATCCATATTTCAATATTTCTTAATTGCACAAACATGGTAGCTCATTTCCAAGAATTAGTGTCTCCTAGTAGAAGCATTGCAATACCGATGGGTTTGTTAGTATCCTTAGGGTAGATTTCTTCCATGGATATTCAGCCTCACTGCTTGCACACTTGACTGAAAAGAGCTTTCTGGTTAAGATATTCCTTTGCAGTACCAATACGAGTCCACCACTAAGCAGCAAAATTTGGAGCTGCTAGCATGAATGAGCCTGGAGGACATTATATTAAGTGAAATAAGTCAGATACAGGAAGAGAAATATTGCATGTTCTCACTCATATGTGAGAGTTAAAAAAAAAAAAAAAAAAAGTTGACCTTATAGAGGCTGAGGGTGGAATAATGGTTACCGGAGGCTGGGAAGGGGAGGTGGGGAGAAGATAAAGAAATGCTGGTTAATGGGTACAAACATATAATTAGATAGAAGGAATAGGGTCTAGTGTTCGAGAGTACAGTAGGGTGACTAGAGGTAATAGTAATTTATTGTTTATATATCAAAATAGCTAGAAGGAAAGATTTGGAATGTTCCCAACACAAAGAAATTATAAATGTATAGGTTCTAGATATCCCAGTTACCTTGATTTGATCATTACACATTGTATACATGTATCAAAGTGTCACTTGTACTCCATAAATATGTACAACTATAATACATCAATAGAAAAAGAAAAGAGAAAGATTTTGAAGCTGCTAGAGTCTCTTCATTAAAACCCTTGTTCTGGAGCTTTTGGTTACCTCAAGACTTCCCTCAGTTATGAATTTGTGGTGAACACTGATATATGCCTCCCAGATCTCCCTTCATGGAAGGGGTTGTTGCCCAACTCTCAGCTCCTTCAGGGTCTGCCTCTGCTGCAGAGAGCCACCTCTCCCAAGGTCATACCCTTCCTGGGGTGGCCCATATCCAGTGACTGATCAAAACTGGGATATAAAGACACAGACATTTATAAAGACCAATGGAGGTAAGGTTACCAGACAAAATATTGTGTGGGATAAATATTGCACAGGACATACTCATACTAAAAAGTTATTTGTTATAATCTGAAATTAGATTTAACTGGGTTTCCTGTATTTTATTTTCTAAATTTGGCAACCCTGATGGGCCCAATGGTCTCTCAAGCCCTCTGTGGGGTCTGCCAGGGCTTTATCAGGCCTGATTTGCTGTTTGGCTTCTCCCTCTGCCTAATCCTGCTTCCTCCCTCTCCCTAATAAGTACCTCTCATGCCAAATTCTATCTTGGCTCCGCTTCCAGAATATCCTTCATGCATCAACATTGAAATTTAAGCCCTTAGAAAAGTCATCTTGTGGTCTCTTGGGAAGGTTGTTCAGTCAAATTTGAGCATAAATTCAAGATCATTCACCACCTACTAGTGCCTAGCAGCTCCTGGGACAGATATTGAAACTGGAAAGATGCAGAAGAAAGGCTTCAGAACAAAAATAACAGATGTCACAATTATATTTTTGGTTTTCATGCCATTGTGAATACAAATTTATATGTGTATATATACACACATACATACAATGTACATGTAAGTATGTATGCATGTTTGTGTGTGTATCTGTATGTGTGTTCATTAGTAACAGGAGTAAGCAAGGACTGTTTAAATAAATAAAATTTTTAGCCTAAAGTCATTGGTAGTTGTAACTTTTACCAATTTCTGGAGGTTTTAAAGAAAATCAGGCAGGAAGTATAAATAAAGATACCTTAAAAATCAGAAATACGAACTATTACACTTCTACCTTTTTGGGGTTAAGAATCAATAAATGACGCTGATTAAGAATTTACCTTCTGGAGTTGGACAGAGATGAATACCTATCCTGACTTTGCCACTTAACTGCAAGACCTCCAGCAAGTTATAACTTTCCTGAGTGTCAGTGTTCTCATTTGTAAAATGGTGATGATAATCATCCTTATCTCAGAAGGCTGTCATGAGGTTTAAAAGAAATAAAGCATGTAAAACACTTAGCTCAGGGCTTTTCCCATAATATTTTTATTAATAACATTTTTTATTGTTAAAATAAAGGAAAAGTCTTTCTTAGTGCCTGGTTCCTATTAGGCAATAAGCATGAGGGGTCTGAGCATATTTTCTTGGATAAATTAATATTACATTTATCCCCTTCACTTCACAGAAGTCTTGTTCTATTAATGCAAATTCCCACTTCTAGCAAAAATGTCCAGACACACATTGAATTAAAAAGGTTGTTAATATTACAATGGTCATTAATCTAGTGACAACATTTTTATCTTTATTTTCTTCTCAATATACCTGTAACATCATTTGCTAAAGGCAGAATATTAGTCTAGACAAAAAATAAACCAAATAGAAATGATTAATATGTAATAGCAACTTGGTAATAGACTAGATTCTTCTTTTCCTTCAAATCAAGAAACACATTTACCCACATTTCAGTATTTCTTAATTGCCAAACATGATAGCTCATTTCCAAGGAAATAGTAGCAGACAGGGTAGACTGGGAGTGCCTAGTTAGAGTGAGTTGGCCAGTGATTTTAGAAAGATCACATGAGAGGGTTGCCGAAATGGATTTGTCAAACTGTGAATTAGTGTCTCCTAGTAGAAGCATTGCAATCCCAATGAGTTTGTTAGTATTGTTCAGATAGATTTCAAAAGTTTGCATAAAATATAAAGGTTTGAAACTTAAACCTCTTATGATTCTCAAAGAAACCCTTTGGTGAAGTCTGGGGAGATGTCGATATTCCTGTACTAAGTAGGAGAAAACAGAAGTTAAGGGAAATTGTTACCTCAGGGAAGTTCCACTGGTCTTCTGATAGTAAGTTGACAGTCATCCCCTATCCCAGTCTTTGCTAAACCTGACTGGTCCTAAGTAGCAATTGATGTACTACCTTTGGAAATTCTCAGATGGTGGCTAGGGAATTTATATTTTTAATATGTACAACAGGTAATTCTTATGTCAGACAAGTTTGGAGAACCATTAACCCCTTCATACCCCATTTTGTTTTAATAAATAATAGCTTTGGCTTTCTAAATACTAGGCTCAAATTCAAGCTACCTCACCATCACAAAAGGAAGTTTTAGTCTCTATACCTCATAGAAACTACGTCTTATCAACCAGATAGACTCGATTGAAAAGGTGAAGAGATAGTTGAATTTGCCAGTAGAGTCCAGTGTCAAAGACATAGCCTTTAGACAGGTCTATAAATGCAAGAAAACATTTGCACTGGGATGTAAAGTAGAGCCACTTCCACAGCATTTATAGTGGGTAACTATTTATGCATTCATGATTTTATTTGTGCATGCTTTCATTCATTCATGCATGCATTAATTCATTCATTCATTGAACAAATATTTACTGGGCATTTACACACCAAGCATTACACTGAGTATTGGGGAACAACACCAGACATATTAAAAGACATTTCTACTTCAAATCACTGCCAATGGCCAGTCCCATAAGACGAACAGGACCATGTATCCCTAGGGTTTTCCTTAGCTAAATTGCTCTTTAACAGTCTCAACCCTTGTGCCAAGAAAAGTGGAATTTATCATAAGCACAAGCATTGAAAATAATCTCTAGCCGTTTATCCCAATTTTTCCTTTTTAAGAAATATAATTTGCTAAGAAATTTATTGGATAAATATCTCTATTGTACTATAAAGGAATTGTTTTTCCAAGAAAATCAACCAAATGCTTTCATAACTTGTTAATAATAAAACTAATATAAAATAATGGATAAACTAGTTTGAGTAACTTCCCAAAATGATTGGGTTTTCCAGGAACATTACAGAAGATAAACAGCAAGATCAATAAGTCCTGAGGTTGTAAGAGTCATTATTGATTTATGACCTTGCTTACTTCCCAGCAAAATAATTGCTATAGAGAACTTGGCTCATGTTTGCAAATCATAATAATCATGCAAGAGACTCTTTTTTAGCCCAAAGTTTAAACACTGGAAAGAACAAGTGATAAAAAAATAGTTTATTATTGTGCTGATATTCATAATTAGTACTACCTATCATTTACTGAGCACCTACTTTACGGCTTATGGTTTATGCAACTGTAAAATTTCTTAAAATTATCAAAACAATCCTGCAAGAGCTATTATAATCTTTATTTCATAGGTTAGGAGAATTGAAGTTCACAGATGTTAAGTAACTTGTCCAAGGTCATATATACCAGAAAATTGCAGAGCCAGGATTCAAACTCAGTTTTCTTTTCCTGTGCTTTGATCACATGGGCTCGGCCTAGAAAGAGCTTAATATACTTTAAGAAACATAATAAGCTTGGCAAATGCAATCAAACATTTGCATATTTGTGACATCATTGCAGTTTCTACCTGACAGCGGAATTGACATCACCATTTCAAGAATACCAACATTCCTATGATGATATACCTGAAGACAGAAAACAATAAAGCAATCAAAGACCCATTAGAGCAGTATGAATGACTTGGCCAGACAGAGTGCTGATTTTAATACTGATTCAATATTTAGTACTGACTAAAATTCCTTTCAGCCCAAGAATTTTTTAAAACTTTATTCCTTTTCAGTTATGTACAACTTTGTATGGTTATCCATAATTTAGGACCCATGGACTTCTGCTTACTTCCCCAACCATAAGCAAGAGCTCTGGAAATCCCACTAATTCACAGCTGTGATTCTTGCAGAAGTTTGTATCCCAATGAAATAAGTAAAAAATTTGTGTAGTTGACCTTGTTTCACCAGTGCGCATCTGAGGTACTAAGAAATTAGACGGCTCTCTGAAAGTCTGTGGAAAGGGTGAACATACAGTGAAGTCTTTATCTTTCTCTCTATTCAATAACAAAGATGACACAATAAGATGGAAAGACATTCCATGCTCTTGGATTGGAAAAATTAACATTGTGAAAATGTCCATGTGACCAAAAGCGATCTACAGATTCAACACAATCCCCAACAAAATACCAATGACATTCTTCACAGAAATAGAAAAAACAATCCTAATATTTATATGGAACAAGAAAATATCCTGAGTAGCCAAAGCAATCCTGAGCAAAAATAAAGCCGGAGGCATAATATTACCTGACTTCAAACTATACTGCAAACCTATAGCAACCAAAACTGGCAAAAAAGGACATTAAAAAAGACACTCAGACAAATGGAACAGAATAGAGAACCCAGAAATCAACCCATATACTTACAGACAACTGATGTTTGACAAAGACACCAAGAACATACATTGGGCAATAATTTTTATCATTACAAATAGTGCCTGGCATGTAATAGACAATCAATAAATGGGCCAACCCCATGGCTCACTCGGGAGAGTGCGGTGCTGGGAGCACAGCGGCGCTCCCGCCGTGGGTTTGGATCCTATATAGGGATGGCCGGTGCACTCACTGGGTGAGCGCGGTGTGGGCGACACCACTCCAAGGGTTGCGATCCCCTTACCGGTCATGAAAAAGAAAAAAAAAACAAATGCCTGTTGAATGAATGAACACAAGAGAAAGTTAACATATCCATTTTCTACAAGCATTCCTCCCACTCCCTAACCCATGCCAGGCTGAGTGGTGAATGGGCACGAATGAGAACTTGAATTTCCGGATTCTACCCTCACTTTATGAAGACGCAGCAGAACTGACTCAATCCTGGATCCTCTTCCTGTTACCTCCTTGGGAAGAGGATGAGGCATTGTGCAGTTTATTTCAATTGCCCAAAGGTGGATTTATCATGAAGGTAATAAAATATACACAGTTCTTTTCCAAGGCCATAGAAGAGGCACAAGGAATGTATTAACATCATGTACTTTTGAAGAATTGCAGCAAATAATATTTTAACCGTAATCTGTTAAGACCACTGACTCTTTTTATGTCAATTTTCCATCTGTCGCATTTCTGTTCATGTCAGGTAGCAATGGAATTGCCACAGACACCTTTGGGGGGGTCTGTTAGAAGGAAGTTGAGTTGGGCTTAATTTTAATTTGGAGTTAGTGAGGTATATTTATGTGAGAGACAGTCACTGTGTAGAGTTCAAGTCTTGCTAGCAAATCAACGGCAAGAATGTCTTCCAGCAATACTCCTGCCACCCATCGGGTCAACTAACCCAGCACCACTATGTGAGTGTGGGGCCACAGGTTGTAATGAAATAAGAGCACTAAATACAGCACCCAGTATGTGAAGTATGAATGTTGAGGGAAAAAACACACTAGAGGAAAGATTGAATTACCTTGGATTCCCTTTATAGAAAATGATATTACAAAAAATTGCATATGAAGAGGAAATAAAAAGTACACAGCCAAAATATAAGGGGAAAATTATCATAGACGTATGTAAGGCAGTTATTTACAGTAATATTATGTTGTCTTTCATGATTCTGTGATGTTTGTGATGTTATCTTTTAAAAATTTGTTTGATGCAATTTCTGAAAACGTTTTACTTTCATATCTAATTTCACACTTACAAGTTGGTATGCTTCTTGTTAAAAAGGGTCATTCAAATTGTATAAACTTCAGGCCCCTCAAAACATAGATCTGTCTCTGGCTAATCGCACTTACCCCAAGGTAATGCACCCATGTCAGGATTTACATGGTAGCGATAGAAATGCAATGTTCCCCTTTAAATCGTTTCCCTTTCCTTATCAGTTTCCTTCATTCCCAGCTGTCTTTCAGGTCCTCACCTGATCATTATCCAGGATTCCCTCTCTATCCAAAGATACTCAGGATGATTTTATTAACATTATCAATAACTGTGAATATTAATTATGGAAATTAAATACTAGAGCCAACAGTAATCAAATGAATTATACTCCACCAGAATTTCATAAAGTATAACCTTTAGCAAAATTAAATGATATCTATTTCTTTCTTTTTTTTTTTTTTTTTGTCTTTTTCCATGTCCGGCAACGGATTGCAACCCTCAGTGTCGCCCCCGTACCGGACCAGGACCGGCAACGGGATCGCAACCCTCGGTGTT
>NW_007731691.1:74721-77420 GCF_000696425.1 Galeopterus variegatus
TCCAAGCGGCGCACTATCCAGTGCGCCACCGGGCCGGCCCCGATATCTATTTATTTCTATGGCTAAAAGAGTAGCATATGTGTACCATGAAATAGTTATTTGTTTGGGAAATATGAAGGTATATTGTTTTAGATACATTGTGAATTGATGGAAAGAAAAACCTACACACACACAGACACACATACACTTAAAATAGAATTTCTCTACTATTTTACAAGGATATAAAACATGGTGACCACACAGAACATGAGTGGATGTGATGCGTCTTTATGGTTTTCCTCTCATCCCTGGCTTGACTATGGGATGTGAAGCTGCTTGTGTCATTCTCCATGCAGTAGAGTCCTTCCAGAATTGAGAAATAAGGCAGATCTTGCTATATTACTTCCCTCTGAATTTATGGTCTTACCTTATCATTCCTGAAGAAGCAACACCACCTACTCCATTTAAGGAATCGTTTCCAAGCACAGGGTTTTCATGGTGTGCTGGGTATTTTCCATTGCCCATCTCAGATCCATTCTGGCCTTCTTTACCCTGCTCTGCTCCCTAAGAAATTGACTTGTGTGAACTCCATCAGTGGGCTCCATTGCCCTCTGACCTCTGGTTGACTTTAGCCAGTGAGAAACACTGGCTGAGATGGGAAGGTGGGAGAAGAATTAGCCTGGGATATTTTATGTCCCTGGCTGCCTCTCTACAGGAACACCCTGGGTTGACTGCTTCTCTTTAATGAAAGCCACAACTTCTGTCAGCTGGCCCTCTTCACACAGGTCCCCTCTCTGGGTTCCAACAACTGTGCCCTGCTCTTGTTCTTTCAGGCATAAGGGTGGTTATGGGTCCCCACTATGGATACATGTAGAGAACTACACTATCATTGGTTGTTTTTTTTTATTTCCATGCCCATGAACTTGAAAATATTTTCATTAACCTCTGCTCAAATTTCCCAGTCTGAGGATGCCCTTTATTCTGCTGGCCAAATCACCTGTTTAAAAAAAGAAAAAAAAAAAAAAAACTGAGCATCAGCAAAGTCACATGCTCATCCTCATGAGTTATCATGTACAACTGTAGAGGGCAGCGGTATAACCAGGGAGCAAATGTGAATAGGAAACAGATGTATTTGGTTGTAAATTTTGAACAGGAATGAACAGCTTGATATTTCTTATGTAGCTAATTATTTAGTTTTATTATTCAAAATTGATGATTCGGTTTTGCAATACAGAGAAAAGCAACTGGCACTGTTAACACATTATATTTACTTGCTGTAACTACTAAATGGTGGATTTTTTCTGCAAACACTTTTAGCCCCTCTTTAGCAAGCAAGACGATTTTTAAAGTAGTGCAATTATCTAACAATAATTAGTAAACGAGGCATTAATAGAACTGATGAAAGGAAGTAAAAACTTGACACAGAATTGGAAGTCCATCAATCCAGGTAAAATCCCACTGCTGCCAGCTTCTTACAAGCCAGTGACCAGTGATGGCTGTGGCTGGAATTATTTTTGGAGAAAGCAATGGTAATAAACAAACAAAAAATTATCCCTATACCCTAGAATCTAATTTCCTTAAGTCTCCCAATCTACATTTTTTTTTTGCCTCTCTTTAACAGGGATCACCAGATATTTGAGGAAAGCATCCATCATAAAGCAGAGAGATCAAGATAAATGCACGATAAGCAAAATAAACTCCAGAGGAAAAAGACATGTTGGGGGCCGGCTCCGTGGCTCACTTGGGAGAGTGCGGTGCTGGTAGCGCCGAGGCCGCAGGTTTGGATTCTATATAGGGATGGCCGGTGCGCTCACTGGCTGAGCGTGGTGCAGACCACACCATGCTGAAGGTTGCAATCCCCTTACCGGTCAAAAAAAAAAAAAAAAAAAAAAAGACATGTTGGAAAACAAAAGCATTTAATATAAAAAAGATTAATAGTGTTATTTTATTGATGAAACAAGAGAAAGAGACCATGAAAACAAACACAAAACAAAAAAGATCTTTATGAAATAAAAGAATAAAGTGATTGCTGAAATTTTTTAAAAACATGAAGAAGATGGAATATAAAGTAAAGAAAGTCTTCCAGAAAATATATCAAAGAGAAAGACATGGAAAAGGCAAGAAATGCTTAGCATTTAATATTTTTTTTCTTTTAATGTAATCATCCTTTCATAAAATCCTAGTCACCTAAAAAATAAACATATCATAGTTTGAAACCTCAACTTCATCCCCCAAATCTTCATTTTATAGCATGATAAACTCATACTTTTTGTCTAAAACTGTACTTCTCTTGCTTGCATCCATTTGGCCATATGGTCCAGTTCCAAATTCTCTACTAAGAGATTTTCTTATCGTTTGATCTAGTGACTTTTACCCAGACACAGAGTAAAGGGAGATAATTGTCTTTAGACCAGTAAGAAGAGTAGCCTGTATTTCAAATGCTCTAACCAGCCTTTTTTTCCAGCTTCCAGTTCCATCCCACAGTAGAAACTCCCAAAGATCAGTATTCTGCCCTGAGGTTTCTCCAAAGCACCAATCCCACATATATATTAACACCCCCTGTACATTTCAATTATCTAAAGTAGCCTTCCAAATACCTAAAGACAATAGTTTTCTTTTCAAAAATCGTAATCTTCAATTATTACCCACTTAACTTGGAAGAAATTGAGGAATTTCTCCAGAGACTTTAAAATCAATCCTGGTTTGGGTGGGGGGGGGGG
>NW_007731691.1:77735-150190 GCF_000696425.1 Galeopterus variegatus
TGGGGGGGGGGGGGGGGTCAGATTGAAGAATCCTCAGGCTCAGGGATGTTTCCATTATTTCCATCACTTCTTTGACTTTCTTAGTGGTTTTGATATATCTTGAGAAGTTCTATAGGAAGACAGAGTACCCTACAATGTGTCATGTCAGATGGTACATATGCATTTCTGTATTTCTAAGGGGGAAAAAAAGTGCCAACCATAATGCACCGCTTCCTTATTCATTCCTTCATTGAACTAATATTTACTGAATGTTTACTACCGATACAATTCTATTCTAAGCATATGTTAATCAGAGGAGAGCAAAAAGGATATAATCCTGAACCTCAGCAAACTCACAGTCCTTTTGGATGGCCACTGGATTATTCACATTTGTGGGTGTCTATGCATCTTCTTTCCAGATTTCAGAACCCCTGTCTGTTGGGTATCTCCAAGAGGCTTATGTTTTCCTGTTGTTCCCCTTCAAACTCCTATCCTCCAGCCTCCTGTACCTGCATTTGCCTCCACCTGCTCTAATGTATTTTTCTTCCTTGATCTTTCTTCTGTATCATTAGGAACACTTTATCCTCCCACAACATCTGACATATTATTAGCACTGGATACAATCTTATAGAATGAATGAATAAATAAATGAACTGGGTTTTAAAACTGTGGAAGCAGATGCCTACAGGTGAAGGAAAGAACATTTTGGCTTGAATAAGTTTGGGAAAGCTCCTCACACACACACATGCATGCACCCCCCCACACACAAGCTTTTTAAAAACTCAGGCAAAACTACTTCTTTCTATTATCCTTGAGACATAAAATCTTTTGCTTCAGTAGGTGTTCAATAAATATCTGACTGTTTGATGCCCCAAAGTTCACATGACTGTTATAAAAGCATTGACTGAATTTATATAGATTTAATCTTCATTTAAAATATGGGGTTTTTTTAAATATGTTTTAAAATGGATTCTTCCCCCCCCACACACACACACATCTATGATGTGGACCTTCACAGTAGATGACCCTATCTACAATGCAGAGTAGTTGTGAGAATTAAAAATAATAAATATAAAGAGCCTAGCATAGTGCCTATACCATCAAAGATTTTCAGTAAAAATTAGCCTAATATTTTTATTCAGTTGTATTCATTATGTCGAGGCAGGATGCTGATGGTGGTAGTGCAGCTTTGATGTTTAGGTACAGAAAATTTGGTTTAGGTTCCTCCATACTGTTATAACTTTAGATGAATGATTTTCTGCCTCCTTTGTTTCATCTGAAATATGAGCAGCTTGAACTGACCAACTCCTCAGGCCTTTCCAGCTCTGATATCCTACGATTTTTACTCTGCTGTGAATGAATTTATTGGCATGGGTTTCAGTAAGAGTCATCCTTGCTCCTTCTCCCTTTCCTTGCATTAGTTTTAAAATCCAAGTGGCCACTATAGCTTTGTGGCTTTTAAATCAAGTCTATTTGCTACTTCTCATGAAGTGATTTTATAGGTCGTTGACTATTTTATGAGACATTCTTCCTATCAATTATTCTCTTTGAATTGCATGCTGATCCCTGCTGGAGGAGGACACCAGTGCTCTAAGTGTATTTTACTGTACTGTCATGTACTTTTATATTGCAGATGGACCCAAGAAAATCAGATTGGACTAACACATCTGCACACAGAACAATACCCAGGGCCCACGGAAATGACCAGGCCTTTTGGAATGAAAGCAGAGGTCACAGCTTTCTCTGACATCTCTCTCTAGGAGGGCCCACCTCATTAACTGCATCCTCTCTCCTAGTTTTTTCCTGATGTCTAGCTTGAAAAGCTCCTACTGCTATGATCTGACCTCTATATGTGTCTCCTGAGCTCTGCTAGGTGTGAACAGGTCATTCTGATTCATGATATTCATGATAAATTAGAATTTTCTGAAGAACTTTACCAACAATTTAAAAGGAAATGAAGAACTTAAAAAGGATAATAAATGCCCAAGAATATGGAATCCTGATCCTGTCACAAGTTCAGCCAGAGATCAGCTGCTTTGGCAACATTAACTCAAGTCTTCAGCCTTTTTCTTCTTCCCTCTCTCCTAGTTTGAAATGTTAGAAACAATATACCCAGCAACCTAGAAGTTTAACCTAGGATAGCCACTGACAGGCACTTCTATGAGATTCGCTGGAATTCTTAATCCTCCCCCAAACCTATTTCTACCTCTTCTCTCTGCCACCAGCAAGCCACTGCCTGGGGCATGGCACTTTCATCTATTCATTTGTACACTTCACAAATGTATTTCTTTGTTTGGAGCAATTGTCAAATACATCACAATCATGGCCCTTGAGGATTTCACAGTCCAGTGTGGGTTTCTCTGCATCCTAGTACTTATAGAAAGAGAATTTCTCCCTCAACTCTCTCCAGGTTTCCCTCCCTGAGTTTCAGGGCAGCCATCCTACATTCTTCCTTGAATTCTCTCTGGCTCTGGCATGGGGGTTCTGGAAGTCCTACTCTCTCTCCAGCTCCATTCCCTCTCTCTTTGTCTAATGCCAGATGGTAAACCTACTGTCCTATTGTTTTGGGGTGTTTTTTTAAAAATCTTTTTATTTTAAAATAATTATGGTTCACAGGACATTGAAAAGATAGTACAGAGAAATTCTACATACCCTCATTCAGTTTTCCACAGTGATTAAAGCTAATATAATTATAGTTCAATATCAAAACCAAGAAATTGACATTGATAAAATGTGTGTGCGGAGTTCCACATCATTTTATCAAACGTGTAAATCTGTGTAATTACCACTGCAGTCAAGATACATAACTATTCCACCACCAAAATGATCTCCCTATGCAACCCCTTTAGAGTCATACCAACCCCCTCCCCCACCCCACCATCCCTAACCTCTGGCAACCACTAATCTCTTCTCTATCTATATCATTTTGTCACATAAAGAATGTTATATAAATAAGATCATGTGGAATGTGACTTCTTGAGATTGGCTTTTTCACTCAACATAATGACCTTGAGGTTCATCCAAGTTGTTGGGTGTATCAGTAGTTTATTACTTTTTATTGTTGAGTAGTATTCCATGGTATGGAATGTACCATTGTTTCTCACCCATTCACTTATTGTGGGACATTTTGGTTTTTTACCAGTTTGGGCTATTAAGAATAAAGCTGCTATGAACATTCACTGATTCACAGTTCTTTTCTTTAAGCACCTGAAAAATACTGTGCCATTTCCTGATTTCCATGGTTTTGATGTCAAATCTGCCATCATTCTAATTGTTTTTCCACATTAGTAAGGTGTCATTTTTCTCTGCTTTAAAGACTTTCTCTTTCTCTTTAGTTTACAGAAGTTTATGCTGTGTCTTGGCATGGATTTGGGGGAGTTTATCCTGTTTGGGATTTTTTCAACTTCCTGAATCTGTATGTTTGTGTTTCTTGCCAAATTTGGAAAGCTTTTAGCCACTATTTCTTCTTATATTTTTCAGCCTCACTCTCTTTCTCCCATCTTAATATTCTGATGATGTCAGAACTTTAGTTATAATCCCACATGTCCCTGGAGTTCTATTAATTTTTTTAGTCTATTTCTTCTCATTATTTTGGGGTAATTTCTATTGTTCTATCTCCAAGTTGACTGATTTTGTCTCTGTCCCCTCCATTCTGATGCTGAGTTCATCCATTGAGAATAGAGGCCGAGCAAATCAAAGGATGCACAGGAACTTGACCATTGTGACTAGGCAGAGGGGAGAAACAAAGACATGGTAGAGTTGGGGTGGGGGAGAGGAGAGCTGTCCCATGAGGAGATGAAGGGAAAGCATAATAAGCAAAGCATTTTAGTCAGTAACAAACATGAAGTATTCTGGGGACAATTCCAGAGGCAATGCAAAGTCCTTCAACCTTTACATTTACCAACAAAATGCTCTATTAAAAGTCAAACTCTATTTTCAGTATCGGGAATACCAAAAAAAATAGTAACTCTTGCCTTCTAGAAGTTGGCCATAGTAGGAAGGAAGACCTTACACTGTGTAATGGTTGCTAGTGGGCTTATCTGATTGCTGTGGTGTGCACAGTATACCACAGGAAGAAGCAGGAAAGCACCTTCTTTAACCTGGAGGGAAGAAAAAGTGTGTCTTGGGTTCTGGAGATGATTCCTTGAAGTAAGTTATAAGGAATGGGTAAAAACTAGCTAGCAAAGGGGCTTGCGGAGTCCTATTGTAGAAAAAAGAAGAGGAATTTCAGATAGAGATTACAGCCCACCCAAAGTCAGGGAGATGTGAAGCAATGTGGCAGAATAAATATTCTGAACTTATGAAGACTACACCATAGACAAGTGCTTCCCACATTTTAGCATGTAGAAGAAGCTCCTGGAATGTTTGTTAAAACAGAGATTACTGATCCTCTGTCTCACCCCAAGACTGTGATTCAGAAAATCTGGTTGAGGGCCCTAGAATTTCTTTCAAGTTCCCAAGTGATACTAACGCCAATGGTATGAAGACCATATTTTGAATAGGACAATGACATGCCATCCCAGGAAGTCCAGTCTGAGTGCCAACCGTATCTCCATGAGATACAGCTGTAGATTTAATTCACACTCCAAGTTACCACATTAGGCATCACCATTTTCCTGGTATAATAAAATGCAATCTGAGTGAAGTACAATACAGAAACTCTGGCAAAAGTTTAATGGTCACTTTATAAAGGAATGGAAAAGGAAGCTGTTGAGCAAATAAATGTGTTAAAGGAGATAAGAAGAGGAGTTATTCATTTACCTGTAAAGGAAATAGGTTGCTTTTTGGTGTGGTCTCATTAAAAAAGCATGTGCATGTACTAATTATAAATCATTTTCATTGCTCATTAAAGACCTTTTACCAAGTGATACTTGGTTAGCCTATTTCTGCTTCTTTGTTCTCCTTTCCACATGTTCGCTAATGCCAGTCCTCAAAGTAGAGAGCAATCTTGAAACTTGCCCTTCATGCAAACACCTCACAATATCCTCTTAACAATGGGGTGGGGGTACTTAGCCAAAGTCTTTGAACTGTCTACTGTTTCTTTTCCTAGTTAATTATCGTTAAGGATATTTTCAAGGAGATATACACATCATTCTTATAATTTGGTGAGTTGATTAAGAATTCATGGCCTCCTGATGTTTCTCTGCAGTCTGAAGATTTTTCTCTCAGCTCATGTTGTCAGGTGAATGTTGTGAAAGTATGTTTAGGGCACTGTAAATGATGTCCCAATGGGAAAATGCAGCCTGAACTGATGAGTACAAAGGGCTGTTAATGAGATAAACTGTTAACAGGATCTTTATGGGACATATCATAGCTGGGCATTTTGAAGCACAAATTGTGTGTCTTTTAAAGATCTTTCTATTTCCAAAGGCAGAATTTATTACTTACAGGTATTAAAGATAATGTACCCCTTAAATCATTCTTACTTCAGTATTGCTATAGTATGTGACTCTGGTGGGCACTGGGAAGGTTTAACTTCTGTTTAAAAACCAGTGGGCCGGCCCGGTGGCGCACTGGAGAGTGTGCCGCTTGCAAGCGCGGCGGCGCTCCTGCCGAGGGTTCGGATCCCATGTGGAGACCGGTTCCCGCTCACTGGCTGAGCGTGGTGCGGGCGCAACACCGAGGGTTGTGATCCCATTACCGGTCAGTAAAAAAGACAAAAAGGAAAAAAAAAAAAAACAGGCTTATGAGGAAAAAGAAAGGGTCTCTTTGTAGACTATCTACATTATATTGACAGGACCAATGCTATGTACACAGAGGATATGATTGAGTGGCATCTGATTTCACGCCATTCTAACTGTTCACATATGCATGGCCTGATCATCCTGTACGTCAAGATGTAATTTATAAATGAGAACATAAGCATTTAATTTATAATCACTAAGAAAATAAACAGATTAAGGGAGCAATACAAAAGCCCAAGAAATAACTCCAGATTTATGATTGTTTTTCAGTTTTCCATGAACCGTGAAATAATGTTTAATCTTTTATGCATTATTGTGTAATGCCACAAGCTTTCTTCAGAAGTAACTATATTTTAATGCCATCTAATTTTGCTGATGCACTTCAAATTATTAACTGGATATACTCCTGTTCATAGTACATGTTATTTAAAGCAAGCAAAAATAATGATTGTACTAAGAGTTGCGATTAATAGTTGAAGATAGACTGCAAGGAGCCTGATTGGAGATAATGACCTAAAGTGCCAAATTAAAAGTAGTGTTTTCCGTTATGAAATAAAATGGAAATTACAACAACTATAAATGAAGATACAGCATGATAGAGCCTGTGCTTGATTTTCTTCTCCAAACTCTCCTATAAGACTTAGTAAAAGCTAGAGAGGGTGCAAAGTGTGAAATTTGCATGTTTCCTACTGACCCTTACAGAGATTTGCCTTCAGACATGAATAAAAGGAAAAAACAAGGATGCAGAACTGAATTGAAGCGTTCTGACACATTCTAGAGAGCATTATTCTTAAATTTTTACTCTCTAAATTGATTACTTGGGTGTCACAAACAGGCAATTGGTCTGCTGTTTTATATCCTCCATACTAAGAAACCTCTTTCAATTCATGTTTTTTCCTTGAATAGACTGGGTATTTTTAAAAAGTTTTTAGCTGGGGTTTTCCTCTCATGGCAGATCTGTGGAGCAAAGCAATGTGTTGTAGAAGTCTGTCCCTTCATTTCCATTGAAAAAGGAATCTGTGTTTCTCAGTTGGAAAAGGACCATATACTTAGGAGAACACCCTACCACCAACTGAAATTGGTTTAGAATTAGTAGTAATGTGATTAAAAAAAAGACTTACCTCTAATAAAACTGAAGTGAATAAAGTGAACCTATAATTCTGAAAGAGATCATTAAATAGTAATGTGCATAATGTAAACTGCACTAGTCCATTTTTGTGTTGCTATAACAGAATACCTGAAACTGGGTAATTTATAAAGAACAGAGGATATCTGGCTTATGATTCTGGGACAGCTGTATCTCACGTGGGCCTCAGGCTGCTTCTACTCAAGGCAGAAAATTGCAGGCAGCCAGTGAGTATAAGTAGACCACATGGTGAGAGGAAGCAGGGTCGGGGCGGGGAGGAGCCAGGGTCTTTTAAACAACCAGCTCTCAAGGGAACTAATAAAGTGAGAACTCACTCACTACCCCCACCCCCCAGGGAGAGCATTAATCCATTCATGAGGGTCTGCCCCATGACTCAAACAGCTCCCAACACTGCCACATTAGGGATCAGATTTCCACATGAGTTTTTGGGAAGACAACACTCCTAAACTCTATCATAAAACAACTGGAACTCTTATATATTGCTGGTAGAAATGAAAATTGGTACAATAACTTTGTAAAATGGTTTAGTAGTATCCACTAAAGTGAAATATATGCATACCATATAACATCAGTCCTACTCCCAACATACATGTCCTTATGTCCAAAAAACAGTGTGCACAGAGCAGTATTCAAAACAGCCAAAAACTGGAAACCAAGTCAAATGTCCATCGCCAGTAGATTGAATAAATAACATGTGCTATGGTCATACTCTGGAATACTATACAACAATGGAAAAGAATAAACTACTGCTGCACACAACAATATAAAGTGGAGTAAAAGGATTCACACACAAAAGAGTAAACATGATATGACTCCATTTACATAAAATTCAAAAGCAGGTAAGATTAATCTATGCTGTCAGAGGTCAGGAAAGCAGCTGCCTTTGTGATTGAGGGGAGACATGAGGGAATGTGCTGAGATGTGAATTCTCTATATCTTGATGTGGGTAAAAATTCATCAAGCTGTATTTACTTCATATATGTGTACCTTACTATTTGTAAATTATATCTCATTAAAAAAGAAAAATAAGGTCAACAGGTACAAAGTTACAGTCAGGTGGAACAAATAAGTACTAGTGTTCCATTGCACATGGAAGGGTGACTATAGTTAATGATAAGATATCATATATTTCAAAATAGTTAGAAGAGAGGATTTTGAATGCTCTCACCACAAAGAAATGCTAAATGTTTGAGGTGATAGATACACTAATTATCCTAATTTGATCATTACACATTGTATACATATATCAAAATGTCACACTGTACCCTATAAATATGTACAATCTTTATGTGTCAATTAAAAATAAAGTAAAACTTTTTAAAAAAGCAATGTGCTTGAACCTTACCAAGGCATGCCTTTAGTCAGTTAACATTTAACACTGTAGCCTCAGTTTTCTTTTCCTTTTTTTTTTTTTTTTTTTTTTTCGTACAGTTACATGGAGTCTTTATGGCAAAGAGAACATTTAGCAGCTTTGAATATTGGGGCATCTCCTTTTTACTCAACACAAGCACTCTAGGCCTTATAAGTGAAACAGGAAACAAGCCCTAAAAAAAATTTAAAAAATAAAATAAATAAAAGCTCAAGAAATTCTAAGAGGTCTAGTTTTCTGATGCTGGGTTTTGTAGTTTTTATTTGTTTTTGTTTTTTTTTCCAATGACAAGCCCAGCTGTTGATGGGCAGAGGACTGGGGGAACCTGTGTTGTGCTGAATACTGCCTGGAGGTTGATGAGCTGACTTCTCCCTCCACATCATCCCCCTGCCTCAGGACAGCCCCCAGAAGAGGAAGACTGCAGGTCCAGGACCCCAGCACTGCCAGCACAGCACCCCCGCTACAGAAGTGCAGGCAGGCCGTGAGGGGTGGGGAAACACAAACCAGGTGGGAAGAGGACAGCATTCACATGCAGGCTCTGATGGAGACAGGGGGAGCCTAAGCCCAGGGGTGGCTGGGGCATGGAGGGAGATGGTAGTGGCAGGGCATTGAGTGACATGCTTGGTGTTGGGGCTGCTGCAGCAAAGGCCTTCCCTTCCCTGTTCACTCTGCATTTTGACTCTTGACCTCCAAGCCAACATTGGGTCCCAGTGGCTCCCACTGCACTAAAACCGTACAGGAGATATCCAACAGCTCCCCTTTAGGGAAGCCAAAGTGCAAGGAGCAGAAAGTTAACAATGTGCCTCCCTGCCCCTACCCTATGTACACTCCCCAGGGTAAAATGGGGTTTATCACACCCATAACGTAGGCCCGCTGCAGTCACTCAAACCTGCCTCCTGGAATCCTGGCCTAAGCCAACCTTAATCTTCCCTTTGACTTTCTTCTCACTTCGACTTGTTGGGCTTCTTCCCTTCCTCCCTTCCTTTCTTCCTTCCTCCTTCTCTTCCCTCCCTCCCTCCCTCTCCCTTTGCTGGCCTTTGCTCCCTGTAGCTCCTCTATCTCCAGCAATGCCAGCACCACCCTTCCTTCACAGGAAAGGGGTAGGGGTGACGATCCTGTCCGCTCAAATGGTCTGGCCACTTCTGCCCCACCCCAATAGGGGAAGCTGAGCCAGGCAGCGCCTGTGCCTGCCGCCTCCTCTACAGCGACCCGCAGTCTCCCATTTGAGAAGATGTGTTGGATAAGAAGGCATGATAAAGTACCCCCATGAAGGTCCAGGCCCAAGCCCAGCCCATCTCCAATTTCGGTCTTGATGAGCGTCCACCCCGCTTCCTCCCCAGGCTTTCTTTCTCTGGTCCTTTGGCTTCCTCTCCTGCCCCCCGGGCCTGCCAGTCAGCCATCTCATGAGGAATGAGGAGGATGCTGCCATCCCCCCCATACTGGAGGGCGTACTGACTGGGTGAGTAGGGCCACCCATTCTCATCCCGCAGTCGTCCAAACACCTCCTGGTATAGGCTCTGGACCTTCTACTTCATCTGCTACAGGGACCGCCGTAACTCCACCTTCTCCCGCAGCAGCAGAGCCTTATCGGATTCCAGTTTGAGGATAGTGTCCAGCTTGTGCTTGCAGCAGTTCTGTGCCGCCATCTTGTTCTTGCCCCGGTGCCGACGTCCCGGATGAGGCTCAGCTGCGCCTTGCTTGACTGGTACTCAGCAGCTCATTGAGCTCCTCCACAGGCCGATTGATGATGCTGTCATTGGTGAAGGAGAACTTCATGTCTCCAGCTTGTCCAGTAAGTGGACCTGCTTCTCCTTGTTGCCTTTCTTGAGAGTGCTGGGTGGTGGCAGGTCAGCAGAAGAGAGGGCACTGGGTGCCATGTTGTACGTGTGGTCATGGCACACATGACCCAAGTAGGGCAGGCAGGAGAGCTGAGACAGATCCTCATAGCTCATGAGGCAGAACTTGGAATACTCACACTGGTAGCCCACAGAGCCCAGGGTCTCAGAGTTAGAGCTGTAGCCAACAGCGCCTTACTCGGAAAAGGAGGATGAAGCAGAGGAAGAGGAGGAAGAGGAAGAACTGCTCAGGGAGGAAAGGCTATGGCTCCAGTCCAAGGAAACGCCTGAGTTAGAATCAAATTCCTCCTTGAACTGGGAGACCTGCACAGGGTTAAAGCCTTCGTCAGTGGCCGAGTCCATCAGGCTGACCTCATCCAGCATTGCTTCCTCTAACAGACATCCCCTCACTGGGTCAGGCAGCTCTGGGCTTGCTGTATCATTGGCTGTGTCATTGAGCTGCGGTAGAAAAAAGATCCTTGACAGATTGATGGAGCCAAAGGTGGAGTTGAGGCTGGTGGAATTGCTGGGGACCCGCGGGAGCAGCGTGGAGCTGCTGGCCACAGGCAGGCTTTCCACCTAGGGGCTGAAAAGTGAGAAGTCCTGGCTACAGCTCCCCAGGGATGCCTGATGCAGGCTGACATTCTGATTGATGGGAGTGTTGGGGGCAAGGCTGTAGTTGGCGCTCAGTTGGTCTCCAGGAGGAGCACTGTACAGGATCTCACTTGCTGATATGTTCACTTCCATGGCCTGCATTTCCATGATGGATATGAGATCTTGCCTCTGCTGTTCCAAATCAAATCGTGATTCTGTCCTGATCAGGAGAGGAGACAGGTTGTTTTGAAGAGCTGGGGGCTCACTCTCGCTAGGCACTGCTTCTGTTATGCTGGAAATGTCTGCTGGAAACTCAGCATTCTCCCCAAAGGGGCAGGTGGCCTTCAGCAGCCTAAGGCACTCTTCCAGGGACAGGGCTGTCTGGTCCGCCCCACCAGGCACCTGTGCAGGAAAGCTCTCCCCCATCTCTCCATTCGTTAACAGGTTCTGTGCCGGAGCTTCCACATCCTTGCCTGCCCAGGTGTCCTCCTGTTGTTCTCCATCTCGCACCTCCTTATCTACATCCTGTTCCTTCTGGTGATGACTATAGTCAAAAACCTCATGCCCAGCCCCCAGATCAATTTCCTGTCACCAAAAGATGTCTATGTCCTCTTTGGTTAAGTCTCCACTGACCAGAGGGGCTACAGCCCCCAAATCCTCCAAATTGTCACTGAATCCCTGTTCTGTTTTGCTTTCTCTCACCCTGTTGTCTGGGCCTGTCACATCTTGGAGGCCACTGGAACTCTTGAGGGCAAGGCCTGAGCTGGGCTGGCTGCCAGAGACAGACCCCTTCATGTCCTGGTGAACCAACCAGGCATTTACCTCTGTGCCTGGCACCTGGAACCTGTCCAGGGCCCTCACCTGACTGAGGAGCTGCCAGGCAATGAAGTAATTGTCCAGGTCTATGCTCTTAGGGTGGATACCATAGCTATATGAGGTATTCCTCATGGTATGGAACTGGGCCTGAGTATAGGCAGAACTGGGCCCCAGGATGATCTTCCAGAGTCGGGGGAGCTGTGAAGTCAAGAAAGCATCCACGTCCACCTGCACCTCAATCAAACTCAGCAGAATAGTGAACTGGAGAAGTCCTTCCATTAAGTATTCCTTCAGAGAAAGCATTGCTGAAGGACTAGAATGTTCGTGCTTTTTGGTTTTTAAATCTTCCAAAAGACAAATCAAGGTCACTGTTCTGCCACTCCAGCCAGCAGGATATCCTCCTCCATGCGAAACCTTGTATCCAACCCTGGCAGAACACAGGGGCTGAGCTCCCTGATGGCCCCAGAGGAAAGCACACCCCAAGGAGCCAAGACCACACTCCAGACCACATTCACTTTTCCCTTCGCAATACCTCATTTCCAAAAGTACAACTGTTCCTAACCCAGTTCAGGCCCTACATGTCTTATGGTATCCACAGTCCACATAAGTCACTTGCTCACTCACTTTAGTTGTCCTCTCTATAGATTCTGCTGCAGACTATTCTCAAGAACAGCTGATGGATTATTTTTTCTTCTCCCTCCTCAGGTTTATTTTCTTTGGCTGGAGCTACCAGCCTTTTGTCTTGGGTCAGAGTGTCCTGCCTCCTCCACAGTTACCAAGGAGGTTTCCAGAGAAACCAAAGTCCGGCTAGGACAAAGTCACCATGCCCACTCTTGGTGCCTCACCTTCTAGCCTTTTGGGGCAGCAGAGAACTTGTAGCCTCAGTTTTCATAAGGAACTGATGAAAGAAATCTTTCCTTTCATAAGGGACATTAAGCAACACACTAGACACTTGATTATGTTTTTGCAAAAGACACAAATGTTATTTATTTAAGTTCTTACATGCAATATTATATTTCTATTTAATTTTTAATAAAAAGAAACTATTTTCATTCATCATTCTTTCATTCATTTATGTAACAAATGATGAGAATTTACTATTATCCAAAAATATATTAATTCATAGAAATGTACTTTTTTATTTAGCTGTAAGAAAACTAACAATTAAAAGTGGTGTTTAAATATTTTAAGTATTTCATACTTGGTATCTGTTAATGAATTTTCATTCCTTTTTTACGTTCCATTGTCCTACACTACAGAGCTTTTAGCTTGAAAAGTAAATAGAGAATATAAGCATCATCAGACACACCTACATCATTCTCTCTCTTCTTCTTGTGCTCTCTTTCTCTTCCCCTCTCAAATGCAACACCCATACATAGGCACAGAAATAGTAAAGAAAAGTGAAAAAGTTTCACCATAAAAAGCAGTTTAGATATAGTTGTGTCATGTTGGCCTGTCCTGAGACTTTCAATGCAAATTTTTCTTAAAGGCCTAAGTGAAGGACTTCACATTTTTAGGCCAACTCCATGGGCCATGTTCCCTTCTGTAATGCAGGAGCTCCAAATCTGAGAGGGCACTCATGTAGTGTTTACTTATTCTAAAGAAATCATCTGGAGGTCCAGTGGGTAGAGACATTGGTTCATTAAACTCACAAGAGACACCAATGGCAGCTGGTCGGCGAGAAGTCCTTGTCAGCACTGAGTACATACAACAGTTATATAGTTAACAGATGAAAGTAGGGGTGTGAATCATTTTCAGGCTTACGTGCAGACCCTCACCCAGCTCACATAACTCAGAGCATGCTAGAGAACTGGCTGGGTAGACAAATTAATCTACCCACTACTCTACTGGTGCTAGAGCATTTGTTCATTTACTTAGTAGGGTCCCCACTCCCTCCAGCATTCTGTTTGTCCTAAAGGGGACACACCTTTCCTTGGGTGACTACCTTGGATGGGGGTAGGGGGAACTTTGGTGTGCACAGGGAGGGGGGATAGGGCTATGTCCAGCATTTACCCTACACCTGCTTAATAATTTTGTTGTTTATCTCATTGTGGCAGATGCCAGTCCTTAATTTCCAGGGGTCTGTGTCAAGCGTACAAATATAAAATGCAAAAGCTTAACAGTAACAGCATCAGAAATCATTTGCTAGTTTGATTCCCAGCACAATTAATATTTATCAAATGCCCACAGGAGGCATGAAATCATATTAGGCCTTATATTCCATACCAAACTCTCATTTTGGCTCTCTTTGGTATATAATTCAGGTTGACATGTCAATGAAATATTGAAAAGGGTAATCATATTCATGACTTTTTGAAGAAATTTCCCACTGGGAAGAAGACTAGATCCTTGGTTTAAGAGAACGAGAGCAAGTGAGAAAGAGAGAGAGAGAATAAAAGAAATTCATTTATGTTATTTATTTGCTTTATGTTATTATTAAATAGTTATTTATTGAGCATCTACTATGTGTAGGTGATTCAATAAAATGGGTCACAACTCAGCTGGTCTGTGGAGTAAGCAATTAATTGGACAGGGGAGAGAATTATTAAATTGAGCCTGAGATTATGGGATCAGTAAGGAGTTTGGTGTCCGTATTATGAGTCAAATTCCTAAATTTCCAACTTCTAATCTTTTCATTCCTTTTACACCCAGCAGTACCAGATTAATACAGATAATTATAATTAGAATCTACTACCATTTTGATGACTCCTTCATCTGCTTTGCCAGCTTAATTTTCTCTGGCCTTGAAGTGAAGCCTTTAACGGGGACATTGGAAGAAGGAGCAAATTTGTGGAAAGAGACTATTAGCTCTATTTAAAACATATTAAATTTGAGGTATGTATCAAGGGAAATTCAGGTGAAGGTCAAGTGAAATGGGAACACAGATGTAACAATCAATATTAGATTAACAGTGGTGACATCAACACGAAAGGCAGAGTAAGGACCTCCACAAAGCCAATTCCGCATAAAAGCAATGAGAACACTGGCAAAAATCATCAAGGTTTTCAGAACTCTGGAAATTAACCAAAAGTTTGCAACAATCCGAGGAGCATTTATTAAAGAAAAATGACTAAATCCCATTAAGAAGAGTGAGATTTTGGGCATTTTAACTTTTCCCACTTCCATCCCTCCAGACACTGGAGGGGAAAATATGTTTTTGGAGGCCCCTAAAAACACCATTCTCAGATAATTGTTATCAGGTGATCTATCTGGCAGTTACTGAGAAGCCCCCATTCTTAGGGCTTGTCTTTATTTGACCTGACACAGACTTTACTCAGGGAAGACAATGCAGACAAATCCCTGGAGGCATTTGTGAAAACAATCAGCAGCAATTGTGAACGATCCTGCGGCAAATAAGAACTTGGCCAAAAAAATAAATAAATAAATAAAAGGAATAGTTAGAGAATGAGATACCATAGGAGACTTTGAAAAGCTCCACCATATTCCTGGGAATCTAGAAGGTTGTTGCAGGGAACCCTAAGCATTTTTAATTGTTGAGCTTTTCCCTTTTCCACTTGAGAAACTGTTTTAGAAACTTTATGCTCCCCTGGAAACTCAAGCCCCTGCCATCTTACCCTGCTTGCTTCTTGGGCCCGCCTTCTGTGAGATAACAGCAGTCTCACACCCTCCCCCAGGGGCCAGAGGCAAATTAGGCTCCTAAAGTGACCAATGGACTGTGTCCCACAATCAGCCAATCCAAATTAACAGGACAGCATCCCTCATTTACATAAGAGGACCTGAATGAGAGCCTAGGAGAAAGAAAGGGAGGAATTTAGGCTATATAAGGGCGTCAGTTCCTTTGTTCGGGGAGTTTTCTGCCCTCCAGTGCCCTCCTTGCTTGCAAGCAATAAAGCACTATAACACTGAACAAAGAGCTGCAACAGTAAAATAAAGAGCTATAAAACTACAATGGACGCCAGTCTTGGATTCCCCACAACAAGGTCATGCACATGCACAGGGCTATGTGCATCCCAGGCAGTTCTCATGTCCAGGAAACACCTAAGAAGGCTGCAAGCACTCACCGTTAGCTAAAGTTGAGGTTCTGCACAAGGTTACAGTAGTGTTGTAAACTTCCCGGCTGAGTGTTGAATGCAAGGCCCAAAACACAGGCAGAGCCCCACTGCAAAGACTAGAGAATTATCTGTTCCAGGCATTTAAGGAAATCTAAATCCAATTACTAGCTGACCACTAAACTAACAGAATAGAAACTTTTATGGCCATACATGACAAGTACAGACTTTACATAATCAGTTCATAAAAGTCACTAAGCAAACAAATAAAAACAACTACAACAAGTTAGCAGCAACAACAAGCCTCGGAAACAGGGCAGAATGATTTTGAGAGTCACTATAATCAATTATTTAAAGTATCCAGTTTTCAACAAAAAATTATGTGACATGAGGAGAAATAATAAAATATGGCCCTGTAGGGTAAATGTTGGATGTAGACCTATTCCCCTTCCCTGCGCATACCAGAGATCTCCTGCCCTAGGAAACTACCCCTGACCGAGGTAGTTACTTAAGGAAAAACAAGTCCCCTTTAAGACAAATGGAAGGCTGGAAGAAGCAGGGACCCTAAGTAAATTAGCATTTTCTTGTTAAACTACTCTGGCACCAGGAGAGTAGCAAGTAGATAAACTTATCTACTCAGCCAGAGCTCCTGCCTGCTTTAAGTTATGTGAGCTGGGTGAGGATCTATGGATAAGCATGTAAATGACTTACACCTCTACTTTGTTACACCTCTGATTTGTTCACTATATAACTGTTGTATGCACCCCATGCTAGGGAGGATTTCCAGCTGGCCAGCTGCAGTCAGCAATTCTCATAAGTCTAATAAACTGATGTCTCTACCTATTGAACCAGGTCAGTTCTTTGGAATAGGCAAACGCTACATAAGTGCCCTTTCAGATTTGGGGCTCCTGCAATACAGGCCCAGATCAGGAAAAGAAGTAGTGAATAGAAACTATCTTTGTGGAAGCCAGACATTGCACTTACTGGGCAAAATGTTAAATCAACTATTTTAAGCATGTTCAAACAACCCTAAAAAATCATGCCTAAAGAACTAAAGAGAAGCATGAGAATGATGTCTGACCAAATGGGGAATATCAAAATAGATAGAAATATAGCTCTATGTTTCAGTACTATAGGGTCTGAGAAGTCTAACAGTCTTCCTTCATTTCATCCCACTTTCTCTGTTTTCTTTAGTCCAGCTGGCAGTGTTTTTGCTAGTATAATCCCTAATTCCATCTCTATCATATCATTATTATTTCTATTCATGGCTTCTTTTTTTTTTTGCAGCTGACCAGTGTAGGAAACTAACTCTTGACCTCGGTGTTAAAGGGCTGTGCTGTAACCCACTGAGCTAATTAACCAGCCCATGGCTTCTTTTGAGATGGCAAATTAGACCCATCGTTTACAATCACACTTTAAATTCAAAGATATAAATAGGTTGAAAGTAAAAGGATAGAAAAAGATATACCATGCAAATAAGAGCTGAAATAAATATTCTAATATCAAATGAAATTGAGTTTAAGATGACAGAAATTGTTACTAAAGACAATGACATTATATAAGGGTAAAAGGGTCAATTCATCAAGAAGACGTAACAATTCTATACGTGTATGTCTCTAACAACAGAGCCCAAAAAAACATGAAGTAAAATCTGACAGAACCGAAGGTAGAAATAGACAATACAACAATTAGAATTGGAGAATTCAATATCCACTTTCAATAACAAATAGAACAAGTATCAAAAAATCCACAAAGAAATAGAAGATTTGAGCAACAATATAAACCAACTAGACCTCTCTAGACTACTCCACTGAACAACAGAATACACGTTTTTCTCAAGTATGCATGGAAAAATCCTTGAGGATAGACCATATGTTAGGCCATACAATGTCTCTATAAATTTAAGTGGATTAAAATCATACAAAGTACGTCCTCCAAACATAGTGAAATAAAATTAGAAAGTAATAAGAAGAAATTTGGGAAATTTACAAATATATGAAAACTATAAGTCTTACTCCTAAATAACAAATGGGTCAAAGAAGAAATCACAGGAAAATTAGAAAATAATTTAAAATGAATGAAAAGAAAAATACAAATACAAAGTATATGAAATGCAGTGAAAGCAGTGCTTACAGAAAATTTATAGCTGTAATACTTATATTAAAAATGAAGAAAGATCACAAATTAATTACCTAAAATTCTACCTTAAAACCCTAGAAAAAGAAGAGTGACCTAAACCCCGAGCAAAGAGAAGAAAGGAAATAATGATTAGAGAAAAATTAATGAAATAGAGAAAAGAAAACAAAAGAAGAAAATCAATGAAACCAAACTTGGTTCTTTGGAATGATCAATAAAATTAATATATCATTAGCTATACTGACCAAGGATAAAAGAGAGGAGACTCAAATCCTTAAAGTCAGGAAGGAAAGAGGGAAGGTTACTACCTATATTATCAAAATGTAAATAATTATATGGAAATGCTATAAACAACAGTATGTCAATAAATTAGATAACTTCAATGAAATGGACAAATACTTGAAAAGAAATAAACTGCAAAAACTGACTCAAAAAGGAATAGAAAATTTGAATACACCTATAACAAATAAAGAAACTGAACTATCAATAAAAATAAACTTCCCATAAAGTAAACCCCTGACCCAGATGGCTTCACTGGTGAATTACAGCAAACATTTAAAGAAAAATTAACACCAAACTTCACAAATTCTTCCAAAACAGTAGAAGAGGAGGGGACCCTTTCCAATTCACTCTATGATGCTAGTAATACCCAGATACCAAAACCAAGCAAAGACATAACAAAAAAAGAAAACTACAGACCAATATGGTTACAGATGAAAAATCTCAACAAAATTCTACCAAATGGAATCCAGCAACATGTAAAAGAGATTATACATCATGACCAAGTGGGATTTACCCAGCAATTTAAGGTTAGTTCAACATAGAAAAAACAACCAATGTGATATACCTTATTAATAGAATAAAGGACACCCCCCCAAAAAAAACTCGCATGATTGTCTCAAAAGATACAGAAAAGACATTTGACAAAATTCAACACAACTTCAAGGTGAAAACACTTAGGAAACTAGAAACAGAAGGGAGCTTACTCAACCTGATAAATGGCATCTAGGAAAAACATACAGCTAACATATACTTAATGGAGAAAAACTGAAAGTTCTACCCCAAGATCAGGAACAAGACAAGAATATCTGATCTTGCCACTTAATATTGTTTAAATGGCAATATTCCCCAAATCAATCTACAGATTCACTGCAATCCATAAAAAAATTTCACCAGGATATTTCTCAAAGATTGGCAAGCTAATCCTAAAATTTATATGGAATTACAATGGACCTAGAATAACAAAACAATTTTGAAAAAGAAAAGTTTGAGGGCTCACAAATTTTGATTGGAAAATCAACTAGAAAACTACAGTAATCAACACAGTGCAGTACCAGCATAAGAATAGACAAAGATCAATAGAACAGAATTGAAAGTCAAGAAATAAATTCTTACATTTATGATCAATTGATTTTCAACAAAGGTGCCAGGACAATTCAATGGGGGAAAGAATAGTCTTTTCAATGAATGGTGCTGGGACAACTGAATATTCAAATGCAGAAGAATAAGTTTGGCTCTTACATCATGTTATACACAAAAATTAATTCAAAATGCATCGAAGTCCTAAGTGTAAGCTAAAGCTACAAAACTCTAATAAGAAAACATATGAGTAAATCTGAATGATCTCAATTTGGCAATGAAATCTTAGTTATGACACCAAGATCATGAGCATCAAAAGAAAAAATAGATAACTTGGACTTCATCAAAATTATAAACATCTATGCTCAAAGGACACTATCAAGAAATTAAAAAGACAACCCATAGAATGGAAGAATACATTTGCAAATCACATATCTGATAAGGGGCTAGTATCCAGAATATACAAAGAATTCTTACAACTCAACAATAAAAAGAAAAATTACCCAATTTTTAAAAAGGCAAAGATCCAAATAGACATTTTTCCAAAGAAGATATACAAATGGCCAATAAGCACATGAAAAAATAATCAACATCATTAGTCATTAGGGAAATGAAAATCAAAATAACAAAGAGATACAACTTCACACCCACTGAGGCAGCTATAATAAAAAAAAGACAAAAAATAGCAAGTGTTGGTGAGGATATGGAGGAACCCAAATCCTTATATGCCCA
Source organism: Galeopterus variegatus (assembly GCF_000696425.1). Lineage (NCBI taxonomy): Eukaryota > Metazoa > Chordata > Mammalia > Dermoptera > Cynocephalidae > Galeopterus > Galeopterus variegatus. Next base: position 97,397 of record NW_007731691.1, read on the forward strand.
CTGTAAGAATGTAAAATGGTGCAGCTGCTTTGAAAAATGGCTTGGCCGTTCCTCAAAAAGTTAAACATTGAGTTAACATATGACCCAGCAACTCAACTCCCAGATATATATGCAAAAGAACTGAAAACGTATGTATGCCCATGCAAAAACATGTACATAAATTTTTATAGTAGCATTATTCATAATAGTGAAAAATTGAAAAAGAAAAGCATATGGTATAAATACACAATGAAATATTATTTAGCCATAAGAAGAATGAAATTCTAATGCAAGCTACAACATGGATCTATCTTGAAAGCAATTATGCCAGGTGAAGGACACCAGACACAAAAGGCCACATATTGTATGATTCCATTTATGTGAAACATCCAAAATAAGCAAATCCATAGAGACAGAAAGTAGATTAGTGGTTGTCAGAGGCTGCAAGGAGGGAGGAATGGGGAGTGACTGCTAATGGGTACAAGCTTTTTGGGGGTGGGAGGGGAAGTGATGAAAATATTCTGAAAGTAGATTGTGGCCGTGGTTGCACAACTATGCAAATATACCAAAACCCACTGAATTGCATATTTTTAAATGGTGAATTTTATTTGTATCAATTACATCTCAATAAAAAAATTAATATTAGATTGACATGGGTGTCAGCATGTGAAAGCATGTAGGAAGAATAGAAAAGAGCAGGGAGAACAAATGCTTTACTGGGAGAACTGGACGCACTGAAGCCAAAAACAGAGAAAAGAAGGGAAATTTGAGGGATAAAAGGGAAACAGAAGTAGTTGCCATGGGAAGCCAATCTAGGGGAGAATTTCAATAAGGGAGGGTGGTCATGAGGATAAAACTTCGGAGTGGGAGAGAAGGGGGTAAACTGAAAGTGCTTTCGATTTGAGAATTATGTATTGTGAAGTGTTGAGGGAGATAGGAGTGAGAATGAGATGTAAGTAATGTGGTTATTTCACTCATTCGTGCACTTTGTTATTGAAGAAAAGGAATAAAATAGAATTATAACTCAAAGGGGTGGCAATGTCATGGAAACATTTCTAAGCATAAAGGAGAATTCAGTATGTGGGGGAAGATAAGGATCTGTGAACATTGGACAGGGCTAGTGGTATGGCAGACACTATGGAAAGGAAATTGAAAGATCAAAAACAAAAGAACAGGGTGTTTTAGTCAGAAGAGAGAAGTTTGTAGTTGGAGTTCTTGGAGGTGGTTCATAAGTAATAACCATGCTGATGGGTCACGGAAGTAGCAGGGAGACAAAGGATGTCAGAATGGAAAAGTTCAGGACTGTGAAGCCAGCCTGCATGAAAATGGATGAGGAAGTCACCAGGAATGTTATACAAGGAAGGGGATGAAGAAGGGAACTCTCAGCCTGGTGCTGAAAAGACCAAGAAAAATCAGAAAATATTCAGAAGGTTAAGAGACACTAAATGATCTCCCCAAGTTCCCTCCAGGTACAAATTGGCAGAGCTGAAATAGGAAGTCAGCTCCTTCTGACTCCAAAGCTCATGCTTTAGCCATTACAGTGATGTTTACTTAAGCATGCTAATGTGTTAATTCTGAAGGCAGTTACATAGAATGTGTTTCAGCTTTCAACGTGCTTTGTGACTAGATAACATGTCTATGCAGTAAATGAATGTGATACCATAGTCTCTTCTTCCTAGAATGAAATTGCACAATGAAGTCATTTTTTTCAGGTAGATTAAGGAGAACTACTCTAGTAAACAATGCTGAAGATAATTTTCCTTCTCATTCCAGCTTCTTTTTATGCATAAATGCTTTTCAGTGTACTTTTTCTGTGTACAGAAAAAAGTAAGCAGAGATAATTTAGTCATATAATGAATCCGGAGAAAACACAAATGGCCAATAAACATATGAAAAGATGTTCCATCTCACCAGTAATCAGGGAAATGTAAATTAAAACAGCAGTGAGAGAGAATCTTTTACTCATCGGACTAACCATAATTAAAAAGTGTGACAATCACCAGTATAGAGGAGGAGGATGGGTAAACAGATTATCTCATACCGTGCTTGTGGGTATGTAAACTGGAACAGCCACTTGGCAGAAAAGTGTGACAGTATCTGGTAAAAGGAGAAGGCAACAACACTACAACCTAGCATTTCCACTTCTGGGTATGCACCCTAAGAAACATGTGACCATGTACACAAGAGGATACACAAATGGACGTTTATTACAGCATTGTCAGAAATAGCAAACAAGTTAGGAACAACCCAAATGCCCATCAATGAAGAAATGGATAAAATATGGGATCTTCATTGAATGGATTGCTATCCAGATAAAATAAAGGAACCAGAGCTATATGAATTAGTAAAGATAGTTCGAAAACACTTAATATTGTTAAGAACAACAAAAAAACAAGTTACAGAATGAAATGTATAGAACAATTTCATACATATATAAAGTTTCTCAAAGCCCATAGAAATATTACATCCTGTTTCTAGATTTCTATCGATGTATGCAAAAGTATTAAAAAGAACACTTTACAGTAGTTGTCTCTGGGGAACAGGGAGAGGGTAACAGGCTAGGGATATGGTCAAAGGGGAGGGAGTTGTACATCTTCCTATTATTCCTAAAAATAAAACATGCATATATGAATTGTACTTTTTAAAAATGTACACATATACACAAAGGCTAGAGGAAATATAAAAATTATTAACAGTTTTAAAAACTGGGACATGAGAATTTGGGTTTTCATTATATATTATTCTTTTGAAAAGTATAACTTTCTAAAAGAAAATCAAATCCCCTAGCATTATTCCAGAAGCATAGTTGTTCTATCTGTCCCAGGGAAAGAGAAAAATAAGGCTTTCTTAGGAGTCGACTGGTCAGACTGTATACTGGATGCTAATGTTCTGTGACTGGTCCAGACAGGTGCATCAAATGGGTGCATTTACTTTCAAGTTAACTATGTATATCCCTTTTCTGTGGAAATCCCACTGGACTCTGTGGAGAGAGATTCCATAGCAAACTTAGATGTTTAAGAAAGTTACTATTCAAGAGTAGAGTATGAAGAAATTAGCTGCTCCAATAAAGACCAGACAAAAGAAATTCTCTCTGGAGAGAAGAAAAGCACACAAGAGAATAGACAGAATATTTAGGTTACTTCCACTTCACACAATCCTCCTTCCAGCTGGGCAGCTTCTTCTAACACATGCTGTTCTTGTCACCATTCTTGGAATAACTCTTGGGTCTCAGTCTGACGCTCTGTCTGTGACTATAAACAACTCTTCCTCTACAGTTAGCACAGCCACAGAATAATGACACTGCTTTAGAGACATGAATCATCACATAAATACTTTCTTATTATGATAAAATAAATCACGGGTTCTCTGTTTTTACAGGCGAGACAGAATATACATTGGGCTTCCTATTTTTTATTATGCACTGAAACTGAGAATATCATTTGTTGAGTGCGTTTAAAAAATGTCTTGATGCCTACAATGAAAGAGATGGTACCTGATCTCACAGATCTTTGGCCCAAGCATTGGTGACTTCTTCCCTACAGAAGAAAAGAAAGAGTCTTAATGCCCCCAACATGATAAATAAAGAGACACAGTAGAAAAAGAACAGTGGGGTGGCGGGGGGAACTGAAGGCATAATAGTCTTTGTAACTATATTACACTATATTGAAATTAAAGAAGCAAAGGGGGATTGCACCACCAGCATCTCTTCAGTTATTTCTGGCTTACACAATCCTGCACTTAATAGAAGAGTATGAGCCCTTGTGTCAATCAGGATAAGCTAAGGTACATCACAGTAGCAAACAATTCTCAAGACCCAGTAGTCTAAAGATTGATTTCTCACTTTTGTGACAATTCTACAAGGTTGGCTTGGGGCTATGCCCTGCATTGCCATCATCCTCACTTTGAGTCTCAGGCTGATAGAGCAGCTACTATTGGAGAATGTCACCCATCACCATGGCAGAAGGAAAAATGAGCTTCAAATGGGCTTCTTTAGCTTCTGTCAAAGGTGATTCACATCATTTCTGCTAACTATTCATTGATCGAGGCAAGTCATATGGCTAAGCCTGACAATGCAATGCAAAGGTGTTCTGCTCCTGCAGTTCCCAGCTTGCTGTACCATGCTTCAATGGATTTCATCCATATTAAATTGGTCAGATATCAGAAGACCATCTCCCCATAAGGAAAGGCAAAATGATGGGTTAAAATGATGAGCAGTCAAGTGATTTAGATGGTAAAAATACCTCTTCTCAGTGGTATGGAAGAATCATAGCCTTGTTCACCCATGTACAGGAACACAGAAAATCAACCCACATACTTACATCCAGCTGATCTTTGACAAAGGTGCCAAGAACATACATTGGGGAAAGGACAGCCTCTTAAATAAATGATGCTGGGAAAACTGGAGGTCCATATGGAGAAGAATGAAACTAGACCCATACTTCTCACCATATACCAAAACCAACATAAAATGGATTAAAGACATAAATATAAGACCTGAAACAATAAAATTCCTAGAAGAAAACAAAGGGGAAATATTTCAGAAAGTAGGACTAGGAAAGACTTTATGAATAAGTCACCAAAAGCACAGGCAACAAAAGAAAACAATAAGCAAATGGGATTATATCAAACTAAAAATCTCCTGCACAGCAAAAGAAACAGTTTACAGAGAAAAGAGGCAACTTACAGATTGGGAGAAAATATTTTCAAACTATGCAACTGGCAAGGGACTAATATCCACAATATATTAGTGGATATTCAAATAACTTAGTAAAAAACAAGTAACCTGATTAAAAAGTGGGCAAAGGAGCTGAATAGGCATTTCTTAAAGGAAGACACACAAATGGCCAACAGACACATGAAAAAAATTCTTAAAATCATTAAGCATCAGGGAAATGCAAATCAAAACCACATTTAGATATCATTTCACCCCAGTTAGACTGGCCAGTATCAAAAAGACAGAGAATAACAAATGCTGGCAAAGATGTGGAGAAAGGTGAACCCTCCTACACTGTTGGTGGGACAGCAATTGGTGCAGATATTATGGAAAATGCTTGGAAGTTCCTCAAGCAACACAGATAGAACTGCCATATGATCCAGAAATCCCAATTCTGAGTATATGCCCAAAGGAAAGGAAATCATCATGTTAAAAAGGACCTGCACTCCCATGTTTATTGCAGCTCTACTTACAATAGCCAACAGTTGGAACCAGCCCACTGCTGATAATGCCAACATGACCAGCTGCCTTGCCAGTCCCCAGAAAGTGGCCTGACCACAAAGCCAGTCCTGCTGCTGACAGTGCCAGCACAACCAGCCACCTCTCCGGCAGCACCACTCCCTACCACTGCTACAGACACCAGTGCTGAACAAATGGTCCATGACAGCCACTGTCACAGCTGTGGCACTGCCTCATAGGTGGCCTGCTGGTCACTCATTGAAATAGACAGAAGGAGAGTCACCAGTGGAGCCCAGGGAAAGAGGTGGGTGAGCACAGACCCACGACTCAGTGGCCCAACACACAGGGAGGATTAGTTTCCATATGTGTTAGTACCACTGGGGGTGTGAGCTATTTACATAACCCATCAGACTACCTTCATCTGGGAAGAGACAGACCTGGAACCTCCCAAGAGTACAGAAACCCAGGACACTCAAATAGAGTGTGAAAGAAATTTCCAAATCACCACCAACCTATCCCCCAACCAAGGGAAGTAATATACCAGGAAGAACCACTCTATAAGAAAGAAGAAAGAGGAAAGCCACCCAGGGTTGCCCATGCAAATGAAGGAGCACCAGTATACACCAGTGCGCCCATCAGAGTCAGGGGGAGCTAGCCATGGTGCCAACAGGCCTGCTGAAGTTTACACACCATAACCAAAAAGTGACATAGCTTTGAGGCACTACCCACAGGAATTCAAGAACTTGCCCATGTCCTGGCAAACCAACCTAGTGTCACCAACATGAGCAAGGAATTACTAAGTGCACCAGGGACTAGGCCACAGAGACAACTTCACACATTTCCAACACTGAATTTGGCCAAAGTACATACACAGAGACTACACTACTGTGTCAACCTGGAACCAAAACAAAAACTCCCCACACTCAATGGTCATTATAAAACACATCTGTAAGAGGAACGCCCTCTCCCCAAAGCCCACTTCAGAGTACTAGAAAAAGCAACTGCTCTACCAGATGACATGATACCAATGAAGAGATACTAGAAATATGAAAAATAAAATAAGATAAATAAAATATGACACCACTAAAGGAATACAATAATTCTCAAGTACCCAACACTGTAGAGCAGGAAGTCCTTGAAATGGCTAAAAAGGAATTTCAAGCAACAGTCTTAAGGAAACTCAATGAAATACAAGAAGACTCAATTAGACAACACAATGAAATGAGAAAAAGTATCCAGGACATGCAGTTGGAAATTTACAGAGATTAATGCCCTTAAAATGAATGTAGCAGAGCTCGTCGAGCAAGAGGATTCATTCAACAAAATAAAAAGCATAACCGAAAGCTTAACCAGCAGCCTTCAACAAGTGGAAGAAAGAATTTGGATTCTGAAGATGGTCTTTTCAAAATAAACCAGGTGGACCAAAAAAAAAAAAAAAAAATTAAAAAGGAAGAAAATCTAAGAGACAGCTAGCAGGCAACCTGAAGCATACAAACATCCAATGCAAGGGTGTTCCAGAAGGGAAGCAAAAGGAAAAAAGGCATTGAAAACATATTCAATGAAATAATGGCAGAAAACTTCCCAGGTATAGGGAGATATAGGAACCTTCATATCCAGGAAGTTCAAAGATACCCAAATAGATTCAAACCAGAAAGGTCCTCTCCAAGACAAATCATAGTCAAACTGGCAAAGCTCAAGGACTAAAAGAGAATCTTAAAAGTAGTAAGAGAAAAGCATCATGTACCTATAAGGGAGCCCCCTGCAGACTAACAGTAGACTCTTCATCAGAAACCCTAAAGGACAGAAGGGAAACAGATGATATATTTGAAATACTGAAAAAAAAATTGCCAGCCAAGAATACTATACCGCACAAGGCTATCCTTTGAAAATGAGGGAGAAATAGTGATGGAGTTTGGATGTATTGCCCCCTCCAAAACACATGTGGAAATTTGATCCCCAATGTGGCAGTGTTGGAAACTGATTGAGTCATGGAGGTGGATCCCTCATGAATGGATTAATGCTCTCCCTGGGGGTGGGGGGAGTAATGAGTGAGTTCTCACTCTATCAGTTCCCGTGAGAGCTTGTTGCTTAAAAAGACCCTGGTACCATCTCTCTCTCTCTTGCTTCCTCTTGCCATGTGATCTGCTCATATCTGCCGGCTGCCTGCCACTTTCTGCCATGAGTAGAAGCAGCCTGAGGCCTGTGCCAGATGCAGCTGTCCCAGAATCGTCAGCCAAATAAACCTCTGTTCCTTATAAATTACCCAGTCTCAGGTATTCTGTTACAGCAGCACGAAATGGACTAAAACAAATAGTATATTTCCCAGACATAAACTGTGGGAGTTCACCACTACACAAGCAGCCCTACAAGAAATCCTCAAGGAAATTCTGCATCTGGTATCCAGAAAACAATAATCACTACCATGAATATACAAGAAAGAACAAAGAAAAACAAAACCCCCTAGTAGAACAAAATTGCAAATAAGGAGAAAGAAATTTTATCTAATCACCTTAAAAAAAAAAAACAACAAAAATGGAAAACAAACAATAAAATGGAAAGAAAGGAACGAAAGATATTTAAAACTTCTAAACAAAAATCAATAAAATGCCAAGAGTAGGTCAGCACCTTTCAGTAATAACTCTTGGATCTGCCAGACCCACACGCCCCCCGAGGCACACATGCTAGACCACATAGGTGCAGCCATGGGACATACCCAGCCCAAGATCCCCAGAGAGGCCCTGAGAGCTGCTGGACCAGCATGTCCCCATGAAGCACCCACACTGGGCCAGGTAGGTGCCACCATGGGATCGACCCAGCACAGATCAGTGTGTGCTGCCCAGAGAGGGCCCCCAGAGAGGTGCCAAGAGCTGCTGGACCCACACATCCCCCAAGGCACCCACGCTGGAACAGGTAGGCACTGCCACAGGACATACCCAGCCCATACTCACCACCCAGAGAGGCCTCAACCTCCTGCCCACAGGCACTGAGGGAACCTGCCAAATTGGCAGTCCCAGCAGGATCCTAGCTAGTCATTAGGGTCGAATGAGTGGACCATGAAATCCCCTTCCATAATGACTAAACACCAAAGGAAAGATAACAGAAATATAAAAAAAATCAAGAAAGTGCACCATCAAAGGGTAATAATAACTCTCAAGCTTTAGATCCTATAGAACAGGACGTCCTTGAATTGACTGACAAGGAATTTTGAGTGATAATTCTAAGAAAACTAAATGAGATACAAGAAAACTCACTTAGACAGCACAATGAAATGAGAAAAAATATACAGGAACTGAAAGAAGAAATGTACAAAGAAATCAATTCCCTGAAAAAGAATGTAGCAGAGCTTGCTGAGCTAAAGAATTCATTCAACAAAATAAAAAAAACACTGCAGAGAGTTTAACCAGCAGGCTAGAACAAGAAGAAGTGAGAATTTCTGACCTTGAAGATGGGCTGTTTGAAATAACACAGGTGGACAAAATAAATAAATAAATAAATAAGAAATTAAAACATTGAAGAAAATCTAAGAGAGATAACAGACAACCTTAAGCACTCAAATATCCAAATGATGAGTATTCAAGAAGGGGAGGAAAAAGAAAATGACACAAAATATATTCAACAAAATAATGGCAGAAAACTTCCCAAGTATAGGGAAAGACACAGATCTTCAGATTTTGGAGGCTCAAAGATTCCCAAACATTTTCAGTCCAATAAGGTCCTCTCCAAGACATGTTATAGTCATATTGGCAAAACTCAAAGACAAAGAGAGAATCTTAAAAGCTTCAAGAGAGAAGTGTCAAGTAACCTATAAGGGAGCCCCAATCAGGTTAACTTCAGACTTTTCATCACAAACCACAAAAGCTAGAAAAGAATGGGATGATATATTCAAAATACTAAAAGACCAAGATTGCCAGCCAAGAATACTTTACCCAGCAAGGCTATCCTTCTAAAATGAAGGACAAATAGTATATTTCTCAGATAAACAAAAACTGCAGGAGTTCACTACCACATGGCCAACCTTACAAGAAATTCTCAACGGAGTACTGGGTTTGATACCTGAAAAACAACCACCACTGCAAAAAATACTCAAGAACAAACAAAACCCACTAGTAAAATAAAAATGCTAACAATAAAGAGAAAAAGAAGTTTATCTACCACCCCAAGAAACCAACAAATACTGAAGACAAACAGTAAATCACAAAGGAACAAAAGATAGTTAAGACATCCAAACAAAAATCAGTAAAATGCTAGGAGTAAATCAACACATTTCAATAACAACTCTTGATGTAAAGGGGTTAAATTGCCCACTCAAAAGATGCAGACTGACTGGATTACTCAGGGGGACCTAAATATATGCTGCCTTCAAGAGACTCACCTCACCTGTAAAGACACACACAGACTAAGAGTGAAAGGATGGAAAAAGATATACCATGCAAAGAGAAATGAAAAATGAGCCAGAGTAACTATTCTTATATCTGATAAAATAGACTTTATAACAAAAACCATAAAAAGAGATAAAGAAGGCCACTATAAAATGATAAAAGGATTTATCGATCAAGACATAACAATCATAAATATATATGCACCCAACATTGGAGCACCCAGATTTATAAAGCAAACACTATTAGACTTAAAGAATGACATAGACACTAATACCATAACAGAAGGGGACCTGAACACCCCACTCTCAATATTGAACAGATCTTCTATCAAAGAATCAGTAGAGAAACACAAGATTTAAACAACACTTTAGACCAATTGGACTTGTCAGATATATACAGAACATTCCATCCAGCAACCTCAGAATATTCATTCTGCTCATCAGCACATGGAACATTCTCCAGGATAGAGAACAAGTTAGGTCACAAATCAAGTCTCAACAAATTTTTTAAAATTGGAATTATTCCAGGTATTTTTTCAGATCACAATGGACTAAAATTAGAAATCAATAATAAACAAAACTCTGGAAACTATATAAACACATGGAAATTAAACAGCATTCCACTTAATGACATATTGGTCCAAGAAGAAATTAAACAAGAAATCAAAAAATTTATTGAAACTAATGAAAGTAATGATACATCATATCAAAACCTGAGGGATATTGCAAAAGCAGTACTGAGAGGGAAATTTATCGCATTAGATGCTTACTTCAGAAGAATGGAAAGTTGTCAAGTAAACAACCTAACACTGCACCTTAAAGAACTAGAAAAACAAGAACAATCCAAACCCAAAGTTAGCAGATGGAAAGAAATCATTAAGATCAGAGCAGAACTTAATGAAATTGAAACCCAGAAAACAATACAAAAGATCAACGAATCAAAAAGTTGGTTTTTTGAAAAGATAAATAAAATTGAAAGACCATTAGCAAGGCTAACTAAAAAAAAGGAAGAGATAAGACTCAAATAACAAAAATTAGAAATGAAAAAGGTGATATTACAACTGATACCTCAGAAATACTAGGAATCCTTAGAGACTACTATACACAAGTATATGCCAACCAATTTGAAAATCTGGAGTAAGTGGATAAATTTCTGGACACACACAAATTGCCAAAACTGAGCCAGGAAGATATAGAAAAGCTGTACAGACCAATAACAATAAAAGAGATTGAAGCTGTTATCAGAAGTTTCCCAACAAAGAAAAGCCCAGGACAAGGTTCACTGCAGAATTCTGCTAAACCTTCAAAGAGGAATTGATACCAATTCTCTAAAAACTATTCCAAAAGATTGAAATGGAGGCCATTCTCCCAAACTCACTCTATGAGGCAAACATCACCCTGATACCAAAACCAGACAAAAATACAACAGAAAAAGAAAACTACAGGCCAATATCCTTGATGAATACAGATGCAAAAATCCTCAATAAAATACTAGCTAACAGAATACAGCAACACATAACATTATACACCATGATCAAAGGGAATTCATACCAGGGATGCAAGGTTGGTTCAACATATGCAAATCAATAAATGTGATACACCACATCAATAAACTCAAGGACAAAAATCATATGATTATCTCAAAAGATGCTGAAAACGCATCTGACAAAATTCACATCCCTTCATGATAAAGATTCTCAGCAAATTAGGTATAGAAGAAAGTATCTCAACACAATAAAAGCCATATATGACAAACAGACTGCCAATAACATTCTGAATTGGGAAAAGTTAAAAGTTTTTCCCTAAAGAATGGGAGTGAGACAAGGGTGCCCACTCTCACCACTCCTACTTAGCATAGGATTGGAAGTACAAGCCAGAGTAATCAGACAAGAGAAAGAAACAAAGGGCATCAAGATAGAAAAAGTAAAAATCAAATTGTCCCTGTTTGCAGATGACACAATCCTTTATATAGAGAAGTCTAAAAGCTCTAAAAACTCTTAGAGTTGATAAACCAATTCAGTAAAGTTGCAGGACACAAAAACAACACCTAAAAATCAGTAGCATTTTTTTATTGGTTATGAATATTCATGAGATACAAACTTGATTGTCATCCCTCAGGCCCATGATGTGAGGGCCAGATTCATACTGGCAGCATACCCATTACCACAAATTGCATTTGTACCCCATGTCCCCCACCCAATTATCTCCAACCTCACTCTCTCTCCTCCTTCCCCCCTTTTGTAGCCCAAGGAATGTTCTCTCCCTCTGCAAGTCCAACACACTACTGTGGTCTTTCTTTCCTTCCTTCTTTTTCTCTTAGCTCCACATATGGGTGAGTAAGTGCAGTATTTATCCCTTATGCTTTGCTTATTTCACTCAACATAAGTTCTTCAGGCTCACCCATGTTGTTGCAAATGGGAGTATTTCATTCTTTTCTATGGAAGAGTAGTATTCCATGGTATGTGTGTGTGTGTATATATATATATATATATATATATATATATACGCAACACAGTTTCCTTATCCAATCATCTACCAATGGACAGTTAGTTTGGCTCCATTTCTTGACTAATGTAAACAGAGCTGTTATGAACATGGAAGTGCAGGTATCCCTTTGACATGATGATTTCCATTCCTTTGGGTATATACCCAGAAACGGAATTGCTGGATCATATGGAAGATCTATCTGTAGCTGTTTGAGAAACCTACATACTGTTCTCCATAGTGGATGTACTAATTTACAGTCACACCACCAGTGCAGTAGTGTTCCCTTCTCTCCACACCCATACCAGCATTTGTTATTCTCAGTCTTTCTGATTATAGCCAGCCTAACTGGGGTGAGGTGGTATCTCAATGCAGTTTTAATTTGTACATCCCTGATGACTGGTGATGTTTAGCATTTTTTCATGTACTTGCTAGCCATTTGTACATCTTCCTTTGAAAAATGTCTATTCAGTTCCTTTGCCCATTTTTTAAATAGGGTTATTTGGTTTTTTTAATGTATAATTGCTTGAGTTTCTTCTATATTATGGATATTAATCCCTTGTCAGATGCATAGTTAGCAAAAATTTTCTCCTACTCTGTAGGTTGTCATTTCTCTCTGTTGATTTCCTCTCCTGTGCAGAAGCTTTTTAGTTTGATATAGTCCCATTTGTTTATTTTTTCTTTTACTGCTTGTACTTTTGGGCTCATGTTCATAAAGCCTGTGCCCAGACCTAGTTGCTGAAGTATTTCAACTATATTTTCCCTTAGTTATGTTACAGTTTCAGGTCTTATAATTATGTCTATAATCCATTTTGAGTGGATTTTAGTGTATGGTGATAGGTGCATATCTAGTTTCATTCTTCTGCATATGGATATCCAGTTTTCCCAGCACCACTTGTTGCAGAGGCAGTCTTTTCCCCAACATAGATTTTTGCTGCTTTGTGCAATATTAGATGGCTATAAGCCTGAGGGGTGATTTCTGGGTTCTAAATTCTACTCCACTGGTCAGAAAGCCTATTTTTATACCAGTTCTATGCTGGTTTGGTTACAATAGCTTTGTAGTATAATTTGAAATCAGGCAGTGTTATGCCTCCAGCTTTAGTTTTTTTGCTCAGCATTGCTTTGGCTACTCAGGGTCTTTTGTTCCATATGAAGGGTAAGGTTGTTTTTTCCATATCTGTGAAGAATGTCATTGGTATTTTGATGGGGATTGCATTGAATCTGTAGTTAACTTTGGGTAGCATAGACATTTTCATAATGTTAATTCTTCCAATCCAAGAGCATGGAATATCTTTCCATCTTTTTGTGTCTTTAATTTCTTTCAGAAGTGGTTTGTAGCTCCCATTGGAGAGGTCTTTCACCTCCTTGGATAAATTGATCCCTGGGTGTTTTATTTTTTTCTTGACAATTGTAAATTGGCTTACTGTCTTTATTTCTATTTCTGTTAGTTCATTATTTGAGTATATAAATGCAACTGATTTGAGGGCATTTATTTTGTATCCTGCAATGTTACTAAAGTTATTAACCAGCTCTAGGAGTTTTTTGATAGCATCTTTAGGTTTTTCTATATATAGTATCGTGTCATCTGCAAATAGGGAAAGTTTGACTTTGTCTTTTCCAATCTGGATTCCCTCTATTTCTTTCTCTTGCTTGATTGCTCTGGCTAGTACCTCCAGTACTATGTTAAACAGAAGTGGTGAGAATGGGCATCCTTGTCTTGTTCCTGTTCTTAAGGGAAAGACCCTCAGTTTTTCCCCATTCAGAATGATACTGGTGGTGCACTTGTCATAAATGGCTTTTATTGTGTTGAGATATTTTCTTCTATATCTAATTTGTTGAGAGTCTTTATCATGAAGTGATGTTGGATGTTATCAAATGCTTTTTCAACATCTATTGAGATAATCATATGGTCTTTGTCCTTGAGTTTGTTGATGTGATGTATCACATTTATTGACTTTCATATGTGGAACAATCCTGGCATCCCTAGGATGAATCCCACTTGATCATAGTGCATAATTTTTTAAATATGTTGCAGTATTCTGATTCCTAATATTTTGTTGAGGATTTTTGCATCTGGGTTCATCAAGGATATTGGCCTGTAATTTTCTTTTTTGGTTGTGTCTTTATTTGGTTTTGGTATCAGAGTTACGTTGGCTTCATAGAATGAGTTTTGGAATAGAATGAGAGTAGTTTTTGTTTCAATTGTTTGCAATAGTTTGAGAAGAATTTGTATTAACTTGTCTTTAAAAGTTTGATAGAATTCAGCTATAAAGACATCTGATCTGGACCCAGACTTTTCTTTTTTGAAAGATTGCTAATTACCATTTCATTCTCCTTGCTTGATATTTGTTTGTTCGGATTTTCTCTCTCTTCTTCATTCAGTCTGGGTAGTTTGTATTTGTCTAGAGACTTATCTATATCTTCCTGATTTTCATTTTCATTGTCATACAGTTTTTTATAATAGTCTCAAATGATTCTTTGTATTTCTGTGGTATCAGATGTACTGTTTCCCTTTTCATTTCTGAGTTTTGTTATTTGGCTCTTCTTTCTTCTTTTTCTGTTAACCTAGCTAATGCTTTGTCTATTTTTTTTTTTATCTTCTCGAAAAACCAACTTTTTGTTTTGTTGATCTTTTCTATTGTTTTTTGGGTCTCTATTTCATTTAGTTCTGCTCTGATCTTAATTATTTCTTTCTGTCTACTACCTTTAGGTTTGGATTATTGTTGTTTTTCAAGTTCTTTGAGGCATAGTGTTAGGTCATTTATTTGAAGTCTTTCTGTTATTTTGATGTAAGCATTTATTGCAATAAATCTGCCTCTTAGTACTGTTTTTGCAGTATCCCACAGGTTTTTGTATGACATATCTTTATTTTCATTAGTTTTTAGAAATTTTTTGATTTCCTGTTTAATTTCTTCTTGGACCTGTAGGTCATTCAAGAAACTATTATTCTATTATTTAGTTTCCATGCATTTTTATTTTCCAGAGTTTTGCTTATTATTAATTTCCAATTTTAGTCCATTGTTGTCTGAAAAGATACTTGGAATGATTTCAATTTTTAAAAATTTGCTGAAGCTAGATTTATGACTTAATATGTGGTCTATCCTGGAGAATGTTCCATGAGCTAATGAGAAGAGAGTATATTCTTCAGTTCTTTGGTGAAATGTTCTGTATATATCTGCCAGGTCCAGTTGGTTTAACATGTACTTTAAATCCTGTGTCTCTTTGTTGATTTGTTGCTTGGAAGTTCTGTCCTATACTAAGAGAAGGGTGTTTGGGTCACCTACTATTATTAGGGCCTATTTCTTTTTTAGATCTAACAGTGTTTGCTTTACATATCTGGGTGCTCCAGTGTTGGGTACACACATATTTATGATTATTATGTCTTCTAGCTGGATAGATCACTTTATCTCTTTTTATGGTTTTTGGTTTAGAGTTTACTTTATCCAGTATAAGAACAGCTACTCCTGCTTGGTTTTGGTTTCCATTTGTATGTTATATCTTTTTCCATCCCTTCACTTTTAATCTGTGTATCTCTTTACAGATGAGGTGAATCTCTTGAAGACAACTGAGTCTAGCTTTTTAATCCAATTAATCAGTCTGTGTCTTTCAAATGGAGAGTTTAATCAATTAACATTTAGGGTTGTTACTGACATGTATTGTTTAACTCCTGTCATTTAATTGCTTTTTGTTTAGATGTTTTAAATATCTTTTGATGATTACTTCCTCTTTTATTTCTCTTCTTCCATATTAGTTGAAAATTTGAAGTGGCATGATTTAGCTTCTTTCTTTTTCTTGTTGGCATTTTTATTTTAATGGGGGTTTTGGTCTTTATTGTATATCTGTGATAGCAATCATCATTATTCAGGTTCCAGATGAAGGACTCCCTTGAGAATTTCTTGCAGGGCTGGTCGTATGGTGGTGAACTCCCACCATTTTCTTTGTTGGTGAAATACACTATTTCTCCCATATTTCTGAAGGAGAGCCTTGCTGTGTATAGAATTTTGGGCTGGTAATTACTGTAATCCTTTGGTGGTGTCATATCTTCTTGCTTGTTCATAGTTCTAGTACTCTTTGTTGATGTTCAGTCATCTGGTAGAGGATTGCTTCTTCTGTTACTCTGGGGTTGGCTATGAGGGTAAAGATTATCTCCTCCATTTGCAGGCTCTACTAGTGACTCTTCTTGTATCAGTGTAGTCAAGTGAGTGGCAGGTTGCCTGTAGAGTGGTCCTCACTGCTATTGTGGTAGCAAACTGTCCTTGTGGTGACTGTAGGTGTGGCAGTATCTGTATTACAACACTTTGGTTTCTGTTTTGCTTCCTGTGGCTCTAGACTGAGCCCCTGGTGCTGTGCAGGTCTCACCTCACCTCCGTGCCTGCTGGGCTGTGTGCACTTCCCTTCCTTCCAGGGCCTTAATCTGGACCCCTGTGCCACAGGAGTCTTGGCTCACCTCTGCAGCTGCTGGGCTGTCTCTGCTTCCCTCTGAGCCTTAGACTGAGCCCCAGTGCCGCAAGGGTCTGGTCTCAGCTCACCACAGTGACTGCTGGGCTGTATGTATTTCCCTTCCCCCTTTAGACTAGGCCTGGTGCAACAAGGGTCTGGTCTCAGCTCTCCTTGGCAGCTGCTGGGCTATGTGTGCTTCCCTCCAGGCCTTAGACTGCGCCCCGGTCAGTAGCATTTTTATACTCCAACAACGAACTAGCAGAAAAAGAAATCAAGAAAGCTAGCCCACTTACAATATTTACCAAAAAAAAAATAAATTACCTTGGAATAATGTTAACCAGGTATGTGGAAGACCTTTAGAATGAAAACTCCTAATCACTGTTGAAAGAAATTAAAGAGGACACAAAAAGATGGATCGACATTTTATGCTCTTGGATTGGAAGAATTAACATTGTGAAAATGCCCATACTACACAAAGCATTCTACAGATTCAATGTAATCACCATCAAAATACCAATGAAATTCTTTACAGAAATAGGAAAAACATTCCCAATATTGACATGGAAAAATAAAAGACCTCGAATAGTCAAAGCAATCCTGAGCAACAAAAATAAAGCCAGAGGCATAATACTACCTGATTTCAAGTTATACTACAAACCTATAGCAACCAAAACAGGATGATATTGGCACAAAAACAGACACACAGACCAAGGGAGCAGAACAGAGAACCCAGAAATCAACCCACAAACTTACAGCCAACTGATCTTTGACAAAAGCACCAAGAACATACATTGGAGGAAAGACTACCTCTCCAATAAATGGTGCTAGGAAAATTGGACATCCATACAGAGAAAAATAAAACTGGACCTGTACCTCTCACCATATACCAAAATCAACTGAAAATGGACTAAAGGCAAATATATGTCCTGACACTATAAAACTCCTAAAAGAAAAAATAGGAAAAACACTTCAGAAAGTAGGACTGGAAAAAGACTTTATGAATATGTCTCCAAAAGCACAGGACTAAGAAAAAAAATAAGCAAATGGAATTCTATCAAACTAAAAAGCTTTTATACAGGAAAAGAAGCAATTAAGAGAGCAAAAGTATTTGCAAACTATGCACCTGACAAAGGATTAATATCTAAAATACACAAGGAACTCAAACAACTTAATAGTATAAAAACAAATAACTGGATTAAAAAATGGGCAGTGCTGAGTAGGCATTTCTCAAAGGAAGATATACAAACGGCCAACAGATACACAATAAAATCCTCAACATCACTCAGCATCCAGAAAATGCAAATCAAAACCACACTGAGATATCATCTCACTTCAGTTAGACTGGGTATGATCAAAAAGACATAGTATAACAAATGCTGGCAAGGATGTGGAGAAAGGGGACCCCTCCCACACATACTGGTCCAGCCATTATGGAAAATGGTATGGAATTTCCTCAAACAACTACAGATGGAATTGCCATATGACCCAACAATCCCACTGCTGGGTATATACCCAAAGGAATGGAAATCATCGTGTTGAAGGGACATCTGTACTCCCGTGTTTATTGCAGCTCTATTTACAATAGCAAAGAGTTGGATACAACCTAAATGTCCATCATTGGATGACTGGATAAGGAAAATGTGATACATATATATACAGTGGTCTACTAATTTACCATTAAAAACAATGAAATACTGCCATTCACAGCAACATGGATGAATGTAGAGAAAACTAAGTTAACTGAAAAAAAGCCAGTCACAGAAAGAGAAATACTGCATGTCCTCATAAGTGGGAGGTAAAAAATAATAATAGTAAAAGAAAAAACCAAAAACAAATAAAAGAAAAGAAAGATACAACAATCACAATGATATGTTGAACTTTCAAGAGATGAAAACAGAACTAAAGTTACCTGAGGTGGGAAAGGGAGAGGGGAGTGGGCAAAGGAGGAATTGGTAAAAGGCCATCAAAACTGATTACATTGTATAATGAAGAATATACTAATTATCCTGATTTGAACATCACATATTGCACACAGGTATTGATTTTCAATGTTGTAGCTCACAGGTATGTACAATCAACTATGTTCCAATAAAAAATAAATTAATTTTAAAAAAGAGTTGGAACCAACCTAAATGTCCATCAGCAAACAACTGCATAAGGAAAACGTGGTATATATATACTCAATGGACTACTACTCTGACATGAAAAAATAATGAAATTCTGCCATTCGCAGCAACATGGATGAACTTAGAGAAAATTATATGTGAAATAAGACAGGCACAGAAAGAGAAATACCACATCTCCTCACTCATAAGTGGGAGCTTAAAAATATATAAATAAATCTTTAAAATAAAGAAACATACATCAATCACAATAATACATTGAACTTTCAAAAGGAGAGAACAGAACTGAGGTTACCAGAGGTGGCGAAAGGGGGAGGGGAAGGCAAGTTAGTAAGAAACTGGTAAAGAGCCACAAAAAATGGTTATATTGTGTAATGCTGAATATACTAATTATCCTGATTTGTGTATCACATACTGCATGTAGGTATTGATATTTAATGCTGTATCCCACAGATAAGTACAATCAATTATGTTTCTATTTAACAAATAAAAAGTTTAAAAAAAGAAACAACTCAACCTTGAGTTAAAGACCAAATAAAAAAATGTGGCGATCATATTTTTTTGTGAAAACCACTAAGATTTGAGGATCATCTACTACTACATCATAACCAAACATATCCTGACAGATAGACTCTCCAAATCTGCAAATGTAGGCTTCCTCAATTCAATTAGTGGCAATTCAATCATTCATGGTATACAGACCAAAAACCTTGGAGTTATACTTGATTTTTCTCTTTTGTTGGTACTTTCAATGAAATGTACAAATCCCATTTGTCTCTACCTTAAAAATATATTCAGAATCTATCTACTACAGGAAATAAATTCATCCCTAGGAAAGGAACACAGCCTGCCAACACATTGATTTTTGAACAGTGGTACCTGTACCTGACTACTGACCTACAAACCTGTAAAATAATGAATTTTCATTGTTTTAACCCACTAAGTTTGTGGTAATTTGTTACAGCAGCAATAGGAAACTAATACAGGCCTCATGTCTTGTTTGGATTACTTCAAAAGCCTTTTAACTTAACTGATCTACCTGATTCTATTCTTAACCCCCTTCAGTGTATTCTCAACACAGAAGTCAGAATGGAGACACTGAGGGCAGCTCCCTCCACCCAGAAGCAGGCAAGAGAGCATGCCTAGGGTCTAGACAGAAGCCAAGTGTAGCCCCCTCTGCCTGGAAGCAGGCAAGAGAATACACCTTGGGTCCTAGCCAGGAGCCAAGGGCAGTACCTCCCCACTCATAAACAGTCAAGAGAGCACTCCAAAAACATGACTTCTACATAGGTGGCCCACCATATCCATGGCTGTCAAAAAAGCTGCTTAACACCACAGCAGTAGCAAAAGCCACCATGCAGGTGGCCCACCAGTCACTTGGCTGCACTGACACAAGAAAGGTCACCAGAAGAGACTGGAAAAACAACTCTTTCCTCAAAGCCCACTCCAGAGTAACAGAAGCAGCAACTGCTCTACCAGATGATGAGACATCAACACAGAGATACTAGAAGTATGAAAACCCAAGAAAACATGACACCACCAAAAGAATGCAGTAATTCTCAAATACCAGACCTTGTAGAGCAGGAAACCCTTGAAATGACTGAAAAGGAATTCCAAGGAACAATCTTAAGGAAACTCACTGAGATACAAGATTCATTTAGACAACATAATGAAATGAGAAAAAATAATCCAGGATATAAAGGAGGTAATTTACAGACATTAATACCCTAGGAAAGTTGGTAGCAGAACTCATGGAACTGAAAGATTCACTCAATGAAATAAAAAATTAAAAAAAAAAAAAACACAACTCATAGCTTAAGAAGCAGGCTAGAACAAGCAGAAGAAAGAATTTCTGATCTTGATGATAGTCTTTTCAAAAAAAAAAAAAAACCCAGGTGGACAAAAAAAGGAAAAAAGAATTTTAAAAAATGAAGAAAATCTAAGAGAGCTAGCAGACAACATTAAGTGCACAAACAATCAAATCATGGGTGTTCCAGAAGGTGGGGAGAAAGGAAAAGTCTTGGAAAATCTGTTGAATGAAATAAGAGTGGAAAACTTCCAAGGTATAGGGAGAGACACAGACCTTTGGATCCAGGAGGCTCAAAAATCCCCAAACAGATTTAACCCAGAAGATCCTCTCTGGGACACATTATAGTCAAATTAGCAAAGCTCAAAGACAGAGAGAATCTTAAAAGAAGCAAGATAAAAGCATCAATTTACCTATAAGGGAGTCCCTATCAGACTAAAAGCAGACATCTCAACAGAAACTCTACAAACCAGAAGAAATAGGGAAGATATATTCAAAATACTAAAAGACAAAAATTGCCAGCCAAGAATATTATACCCAGCAAGGCTACCTTTCAGAAATAAGGGGAAAATAGTGTATTTTCCAGACAGACAAAATCCATGGGAGTTCACCACCACACAACCAGCCCTACAAGAAGTCCTCCTCAGGGAAGTCCTGCATCTGGAATCCAAAAAGCAATAATCACTACCAGAAATACACAAGAAAGAGCAAAACCCACTGGTAGAACAAAAATTCAAGCAAGAAAGAGAAAGAAGTTAAATCTTACCACCACAAAAAAAAAAAAAAAATCATAATGACAATGTAATAATGCCCCTGCTTTATTTCTGATTTTAGTAATTTCAGTCTTCTCTCTTGTTTTTTGTTTTTTGTTTTTTGTTTTTTTTTTTTTTGGTCAATCTAGATAAAGGTTTGCAAGTTTTGTTGATCTTTTTAAAGAAAAAAAAATTTATTTTTTTTTTATTTTTATTTTTTTCCTTTTTGTCTTTTTTCGTGTCCGGCAACGGATCGCAACCCTCGGTATTGCTCCCGCACCTCGCTCAGCCAGTGAGCGGGAACCGGTCTGTATGTGGGATCCGAACCCTCGGCGGGAGCGCCACCGTGCTCCCAAGCGGCGCACTGTAGCAGTGCGCCACCGGGCCGGCCCAAAAAAAAAAATTTTTTTTAAAGAGAGTTTTCTGAGTTAACTGTTTTTTTCTGTTGGTCTTTCTTTCCATTACAATTTCATTTCATCTTATTCATTTTCTTGTGCTAAACCGCATAATTTTTATAAAACTGCTTTTCTTTTTTTTTTTTTTTTTTTTTTTTTTTTTTTGGGGACCGGCAACGGGATCGCAAGCCTCGGCGTTGCTCCCGCGCCTCGCTCAGCCAGTGAGCAGGAGCCGGTCTGTACGTGGGATCCGAACCCTCGGACGGGAGCGCCGCCGCGCTTCCCAAGCGGCGCACTATCCAGTGCGCCACCGGGCCGGCCCAAAACTGCTTTTCTTATACTGTAATATCTGATATGCTCAGCCTGATATTTTCTCCAAATAATGATAGGATTTATATATTCATTGTTTTCAGTTATTGTAACACTAAGATATATATAATATATATATTATATATGTGTGAGGATACTTCAAAAAGTTCATGGAAAATTAGAATTAAAAGATGATACAAATCTTTCCTTTTAAAAAGAAAAAAGAAGTCAGAGTGGTCTTTTTACGACATGTCAGATCATGGCATCATTTCTCTGCTCAAAATATCCAGTGGCTTCTCAGGTCACTCAGAATAAAAGCCAAAGTCATTACAATGGCCTCTAATGTCATAATCTAGTCCCTATTACCACTATGATCCCTTCTCATACTGGCTCTCAACTTTGCTTACTCCACTGCAGTCACACTACTTCCCTTGGTGTTCCTGAATATACAGATATGTGCGCCCACCTAATGGCATTTGCACTAGCTACTCTGCCTGAAACAGTCTTCCCCCAGGGGCTGGCTAGTTAACTCAACTGGTTGGAGCGCAGTGTTGAAAACACCAAGATCAAGGGTTCAGATCGCCATACTGGCCAGCTGCCAAAAAACAAAATAAAAGATTCTTCCTCCAGGCACACTCACGGCTCTTGCCTCCCTATTTAAAATTGCAACCCCCTTTCAGTACTTTACTCTTTTACTTTTTCTCAACAGTACTCTTGTTTTCAGATGTAGTCTTTATGATACTTATTTTATTTATTTCTGTCCTCTAGTAGAATTTGAGCCCCATGGATGAAAGGATATTTAACTGTTTTGCTTACTGATATAATTCTTTTTTTTTTTTTTTTTTGTCTTTTTTGTGACTGGTAAGGGAATCGCAACCCTTGGTGTGGTATCGCCCGCACTGCGCTCAGCCAGTGAGCGCACCAGCCATCCCTATATCGGATCCGAACCCACGGCGGGAGCGTCGCTGGGCTCCCAGCACTGCACTCTCCCGAGTGCGCCATGGGGCCGGCCCCTGATATAATTCTAATACCTGGAATAGTCTGGCACTTAGTAGGCACTAAGTACATATATGTTGAATAAATGAATATATAAATAAGTGAATAAGTGAGTGGATGGAAAGAACTAGGAGCCTCTGGATGTGTCAGGGTAGTCAGAGTTTAGTGGCATAAGGCTGGGGGACTCTGACAACTCACTTTTAGAGGCTTCCACAGTCTCTGCTCAGAGCCATGTTTCCATACACAATCTGTAGACTCTTTCCAATATTTGCATATCTTTATCTCCAGTGGTAAAAAACATAAGGTTCTGATGAATTACTTCCAAACCCCGTTTGTTATAAGCAACACATGTTATCACAATTTTGAATAAAGGGAAAAATCAGATCATGGCCATGTAAGATCACTAAGGTAAAATATTCAAGAGTATAGTCAGACAAGAGATTGAATCCTGTTTCTACCACTTACTAGTTATGAGACTTTAGGCAAGTTATTTAGTCTGTGCTGGCCTCAGTTTCATCATATGCATGATGTGACTAATAACACTTAACTCACAGTGTTCTTGAGGGATTCAGTCAGTTAACACATGCAAAGTGTCTAGAGTAGTTCTCAGCACACAATAAGTATTCAGGTTGTGGTAATTATTATGGTCAGCACAAGCATGTTTTCCATCCTTTACCTCCTCAAGCTCTGCTTTGCCTTAAGCTGGAGGTATTACTCTACCTGACTTTAAACTATACTACAAAGCTATAATAACCAAAACAGCATGGTACTGGTATAAAAACAGAGACACTGATCAATGGAATAGAATAGAGCACCCAGAAATCAACCCACGCACTTACTGCCATTTGATCTTCGACAAAGGCACCAAGCCTATTCACTGGGGTCGGGACTCCCTCTTCAGCAAAGGGTGCTGGGATAACTGGATATCCATATGCAGGAAATTGAAACTAGACCCATACCTCTCACCATATACTAAAATCAACTCAAAATGGATTAAAGATTTAAATATACACCCCACTAGGGGACACTCAGACATAAACAAAGGCTTTTGCTCTGCTATGTGTGGGACCCTTCCTGGATCTCTCCCTGCAACATATATGCAAACAAATAAAAGGCGAGGAACTCCCTCTCCCTGTTGGAAGGGGAAACAATCTGCCATCTGCCTGGCTGTGTCCCCTGAGGGACTTTGGGTCTGTCTTGGCCAAGGTGTGTCCATATAAACTATGGACCTGGTCCAGTCCACCAGGGACTGGATTCACTATTATGTCATATGATGTGACCACAGAACTGCAGGTTAGAACCCACTCAGAACCGTGGCTTAGCCTTTGCTCTACATGTAAACATTCAGACCACATTCACACTGAGGTAAAAATACTTTTCCCTTCAACAATAAAACTTATTAAAGAAAACATAGGAGAAACCCTTCAGCAAATAGGGCTGGGCACAGACTTCATGAATATGACCCCAAAAGCACGGGCAACCAAAGGAAAAATAAACAAATGGGACTATATCAAACTAAAAAGCTTCTGCACAGCAAAAGAAACAATTACTTGCCAATCATGTGTTCTACCTTTGAGCAGACCTACCATCTGACACAAACACCTGCATCTTCTTATGAATCCATCCATTATGCCCACCTTTTCCTGCCCCTACAGTAAAGCTGTAGGTTATTTCCCTCGGAAATGCAGGGTCAGACCTAGGGCTGAAAGTACTGCATCATTATTTTAGTCCATTTTCTGTTCCTTATAACAGAATACCTGAAACTGGGTAATGTATAAATAAATGAAATTTACTTCTTACAGTTTTGGAGGCTGGGAAGTCCAAGGTTCAGGGAGCACATCTGGTGATGGCCTTCTTCTTGATGGGAACTCTATACAGAGTCCCATGGCAATGCAAGAAATCACATGGCAATTATGGCAAAAGCATTTCAATGTGCTCACTTGCTCTCTTTATAAAACCACCCATCTACTCTGTGATGACCCATTAAATCATTAATCCATTACTCCATGAATGGAGTAAACCATTCATGACAACAGTTCTCACAATCCAATCTCTATTAACCCCCACCCCTCAATACTGCCACATTAAAGATCAAACTTCCAACATGAGCTTTGGAGGGGACAAACATTCAAACCATAGAAATCACAGAAGAAGCATGATTCTAGGTGCCCATATAGAGACATATGAAAGGATTGATTTAGGGGTAGGATTTTGTGGCCCAGGTTGCATTTCTATATTTTCTTCTCTTTCTCTTCTCCCCACACTTGTGCAAGAAGTAGGGAACCAGGAAACCCCCTCATTACCCAGAGAGAAATCCTTACTAGGATCATGGGAACAGATCACAGAGACAGAGAATGTTAGAGACAAAGACACCCTTACACACACACACACACACACACACACAAAATCCATCAATTAACCAGGACAACCTCTTTATCCTATGGGTGAATCAACTTCACAACCAGTCATGGAGGAATCGGGATTTGAACCC
Source organism: Galeopterus variegatus (assembly GCF_000696425.1). NCBI lineage: Eukaryota > Metazoa > Chordata > Mammalia > Dermoptera > Cynocephalidae > Galeopterus > Galeopterus variegatus. Next base: position 122,724 of record NW_007731691.1, read on the forward strand.
AGATCTCAGTCATCCAGCCAGGGGTGCTTGTCTGACACTCCCAGCATAGCAGACAGGAAGAAACTCCACTCATTTTTGTACTTCCCAGAGCTATATTAACTGATCTTAACCTTCACTGGTTTTTTCTATTGTAAGATTTGGGATGAATCCCAATCTCACATAGAACGGGAATACTCGCCTCGAAGAGACCACAAGACCACGAGCACTGCAATTAGCAAGAGGTTTATTATTTCCAATGCGTTGGGTTCTCACCGCCAAGCTGGTGTGAGACCCCATTAGGCTTTTTAGCTGTCTTCTTATACATTTTTTAGGGGCAACTTTTCTGGCAGCCAGGAGACAAAGCTATAAGCAGTGTTTATTGGCTAACTTAAGTGACCCTAAAGCTCATTGGTTGGCACCCATCTGTCTCTAGGTGATTTCCCTTCTGACTTCTTTACTGGTAAACACTTGGCCATCTGCTGGTTTGACTTAGCTATGTAGAGACATAAAATCAGCTAAGTACTTCTGTACCTCATAGCTCTGTGGTTACAAGCCTGTGCCTGTGTTAGCAAGAAAACCACAGGCTGTCAGCTCTGAGCTCTTCCTGTGTAGGGCAGAAGTAGACCAATTCTCAGAGACCCCTCCTCAAGCAACCACACTTCTTGCCCCACTTACCCAGGTGTGATAAGACCCCTACCCAGAGGTTCCTTAGAGAACATGCTTATGTGGAAAGTTTTATATTCCACCACAACCTACATTTCTCAGCTCTTGCAAGCTAGCAGAACATCCTGTGTGTCTAGCTGGCCCGGGGGAGGGGGGCAAGGTGTGTCTTGCTGTAACAGCTTCTAAGATGGCTTCACTGTAGCCCAGGGGAGGGGGCAAGGTGTGTCTTGTTGTAACAGCTTCTAAGATGGCTTCACTGTTGCTAAGTTAGAGCAAGCCCATTTACAAAAGCAGATAGCGCAGGTTAGAAGTTTTCACTATTACCTTAGTACAGTAAAGAAACAGGAGTCAAGACATAGAAATGAAAGGGAGAGACGGATATTTTTCAGAAGAGAACTTTAATAATTCACTTTTCAAGACCCAAACTACTGCAATAACTCCTCTGAACTAAGCCTCAGTTGTTGTTCCAGACTAATTCCAACTTCAAAAATTAGAGGCTTGAAGTTAAGCAATTTATTTTTTCTGGCTCACTAGAATTTTCTCCCTACTAAAACATTTTCTTTAGTATCTGAAGGTAAACCAGACTGGTGGACAGGGCAGGAGAAGGTTAATGGTTCAGTATGATATACCTCAATTGCTTAGACAACAATTGAAAAATATCTCTCTTATCGTTAGAGTGGTGTGTTAGTAGAATATGAAGGACAGGATTCACACATTAGTGCACACACACACATACACACACACACAAGAGCTAAGTCAACACAGCAAGCTCTCTATAATATTTTTGAATGAGGCAATATCTTTAAAGTTTTTAACAGTTAAAGTTTCAGCAGACCCTAGAGAGTCTAAAGGCAGGGCTGAACTGAATGTAGAATTGACAGTACAACTTGAGGGGCTGATTCCTGAACCTCTGCTGATGCATAAAAATGGTTATAATTCTAATTCTGTTCAAATAAATATTTCCAAATCACCATCAGAGAGTGCAGAAGGGGACTTCCATCAATTGAAAAAGCTGTTAATTTCATAGCTTCCACTTTCTCCAAGAGAGCAATATTTTTTTCAAAGAGACAGTCTTTTCACCATCTAGGCACAGGAAGTTTTATAACTATGTTTTGTAACCCTGTATCTGGCAGGGTAAGGAATTAGAATATTAGAGGACAGTGTTTTTATAAACTGACTTTAACTTATTGAAATAATGAACTTATCATGGGTTGTGAATGTTCTGTTTATAGATAACACACTGTAATTCAGTCCAACCCAATCTACTTTTCGGGGTATAAAGGCCTGGTAAACCATGCTAAAGGGTGTCAAATTTATCCCATTAGCAATGAAGAGCCATCAAAGGTTTTTGAAAAATAAAGTTTCCAGATCACTTTGGAAGTTCTGTGAACATGGCATTAGAATGTTAATGCAAAGGTCTAGGCAGGAGACAGTGACAAGGTAGTATCACTTTTAAGAAAACAAAGGCAAGATTCAAGAGTCAACTTTGAAATAGAATTGACAGGACTTGGTAACTGATTAAATGAGAGTCCATCCAGTTTACAGTGTTATCAACTGCAATGATAATATGTAAGGTCATTTGATGCAAGAGGCACTGATGACACACAAAAACACCTTTTTTTGTAAGTAAGAGAAATCGGAGCAAGAGTCAAAAAGATCATCAGGCTGGAGGGAAGCTTGAAGACTTCCCTCTCAGGTTGGCCCACCATTAAAAACAGAATCTGTGGCCCAAAGTCTTAATATAAGGAAATTTCACAGGTTTCCTTAATATGTCAATGTTTGAAAATATTTCATGGTAAGAAAGATCAGACTAACTAAGAAACTGAAAAGACATTCAGCACATGGCCTAAGAGCCAATTTGCTTCAAAGAGACAGGAACAGTATTTCATGAATCTCCTCAAAATCTCTGACCTGGAAGTTCAGTTTGGTTAAACAAGCTAATGCATTGAGCAGGAGCCATGTACTAGGTGCTGGGGGTACAAAAATAAGTAAGACAAGTCCCCTTAGACTCACACAGCATACAGCATACAGCTCAAAAGCATCATAATAACGTGTCCAGTTGACCTTTGGTACTATCTTCAGTCAGGATACCTCTCTGACATACTGCAGGCCAAAGTTGATGGTTTTCTGTGTGTTTGAGAAGACCTACATATCTCTTTCACTGCATTTACTACATTGATTTATGACTACCTATTTATGAGTTCATCTCCTCCAAAGAACTGTGAGGTCTTAGGGCACTGAGGCTGTGTCTTACCCACCTTTGCATTCCCAGAGCCTTGAACAGTACCTGTAATACACTGGGAGCTCAATAAATGAACAGATCTTGACTTTTACTCTTTAGGTGAGTCCATTTCTTCTCATTCTGGAGTGAGAAGGAACAAGAACAACTGACAATACAACTTGAGGAGCTGACTCCTGAACCTCTGATGATGCATGAAAATGGTTATAATCCCAAATCTGTTCAAATAAATATTTCCAAATCACCATTGGAGAGTGCAGAAGAGGACTTCCATCAGTGGAAACTCTTAGTAACTCAGAAGACGTTTGATAATCAGTCTCACTTCCTCACACTTCCCTTATTGAAGTTTAGGAATACTAGACACTTTGACAATTTATTTTGACTTTTTCTCCTGGTAACTTAAACGTGCTGATCACTCTTCTGTTCAGAATGGTATAGAGCAAAAGAGCATAGGACTTGAAATATGAGTGAAATAGCAGCTCCACCATTTACTATCAGATAGTGATAGGCAACACTCAGTTTTGACATCTGGGAACAGCAGGAGAGGATAAGAATGCTGTCTTCAAAGGATTATTGTGAGGATCAAATTAGGCAATGCATGTTGTAAACTATAGATGAAATACTTCTTACATAGCATATTGATTACCTGGGATGCTCACCCCCCCCCCAAAAAAAAAATACATGGTTCTTTTCCTTGATTTTTCAAAAGTCTTCTTAATTTGACACATTTTTAGGGTTGGAAAAACAGCTGGGGCTTTCAATTCTGAAAAATGGTAAAATAATGTTTAATAATTCCAAATGTTTTAAGCAAGAACAGATTGCCAAATGACTAAAAGTGTCATAAATCATCAGGATTTATGTTACAGAAATTTTACAAGTTCTTAAATTTGGTTCTTTTTTGGGTGGAGAGAGTTTTCATAGCTTGGTTGACAAAGAATGACTTTGAGTGGGAATGAGAATCTTAATCTTGTTCTGTCTAATTATTATATGGCTGTTTATATTCTTTTTCAATAACTGTCACAAAGAGAATTTCATAGTCAACGCCTTCTGCAAATATGCTGTGTAGTGAAGAGAACAAATACATTTTGCAAAGGAAAATAACCAGATTTAGAGACTTAGACTGACTTGTTGACTCACTGGCTGAATTAAGTAATTCTCCCTCAGACACTTGGCATAGTGAAAAATCAAGCCATTCAACTTCATAGCTGATTCTGTTTGCTTTTACCCAGTTCATTTTTTCTTAGGTCCCGAAATGCCAATTAAAAGTGTTTTGCTACCTGATGACAGTTATAGATGATAACTTCTAAAAATTTAACTTCATAAACATAGAAGTCAGGATTCCGTCTGTTTACAGCTTGTATTCTACATGAAAACTTTCATTACTGTCTTCCCTAAGGTGATGAACAACTCAATTAAAAAAAACAACACCTTCCATAGTAGACTGCAGTCTATTGAAGGAAAAGAAGTAATGCAAAGGTAGAACATACCAGAATTGTGCCCAAATTGTGATTTTATTTGACATTCAGAGATTTTATAAAATAATATGTTTTTGTAATTAATAATTAATGAGTTTATTACTAAAGCATTTGCCTTCATTCAGTAGACATTCGCAGGATGCCAGTTATAGGCCAGGCAAGGTGCTAGGTGCTAGTGAGCAAAAGAAAACATCTTCCCTGCTCTTGTGGAGATTCCATTTAAACAAAGAGACAGACATTAATCAATCTATCACACTGATGAACGCACCATTCCAAACAGAGAAAAGTGTTGTAAAAGGAAGGGGTGTGGGCCTCTTAGGTAAATTACAAAGTAAACTGTGCAGCTTGGGAGAGCAGGAAGGGAGGCAGCATGTGGCCTAAGAGTTGAAGGAAGGGTAAGAGCTCATTAGGTGAAGAAGGACTGCAAACCCAGACCAAGGGGACAGTATGTGCAAACACCCTGCAGCAAGAGGAAGCAGAATTTGTTTGAGAATGTTAAAGAAGCCCAATTTGGTTGAGGCAAAGACAGTAAGAGCTGGGGAGGGACACTGATGAGAGATGATACCAGAGTACTAGGCAGAGATAAGTGACGCAGCACCACCATACAGGACGTGTCAAAGCTATTAGTCATTAACATCTTAACAAAAAAGGAAACATTTATTTATATACTCAGCAAATATTGATTTTTTTTTTAGATTTAATTTTTTTTTAATTGACACATATTGATTGTACATATTTATGGGGTACAGAGTTATACTTTAGTACATGTATACAATTTGTGATTATCAAGGTAATTAGCATTTTCATTATCACAAAACTTTATCATTCCTTCCTGATGAGAACATTCGAGCTCTTCTCTTGTAGCCATTTGAGAACATACAATAAATTATGGTTAATTATAGATGCCTAGCACTACTGTACACCACTTGAACTTATTTTTCCTACCCAGCTATAATTTCGTGTCTATTAACCAAGCTCTCTTTGTCCCCCCACTTCTTCCCAACCTCTAGTAACCACAATTTTAATCTCTACTTCTAAAAACTTAACTTTTTAAAAAAACGACCACATATGAGAACACACAGTATTTATCTTTCTATGCCTGACTTATTTCATTTCACAATGTCTTCCAGGCTTATCCATGTTGCCTCAAATGATAGGACTTCATTCTTTTTCATGGCTGGGTAGTATTCCATTGTTTATATATACCACATTTTCTTTATCCAAGCATCTGTTGATGGACACCTAAATCCAGTAAATATTTAGTTTTTACTATTGTCAGGTACTCTTCTAGTTACTAGGAATAGAGAAATAAATAAAAAAATACACGATTACATTTGTATTCATCCTGGCTTCAGGGTGAATGATGGATTACAGGAGGGTCAGCATTCATCTCCAAAGACTAGTTTCAGAGCTTTTGCAGCAGTTCACATAAAACATGACAGTGGTTTGGTCTAGGGCAATAGTGGTGGTGGTGAAATGGAGAGAAGTGGACAGAGCTATGAGATGTTAAGAGATAAAATTAACAGGACTTGGTGATAGATAAGAAACTGGCTTGAGAAAAGGGAGGTATCATCTCTACTTCTGTGTTTCGTCCTTAAGACACTGTGTTCATAAAGGTGACATTCACTGAAACAGGAAAGTCTGGAAGAGGGATAAATTGCATTTGTTTCTTTTTATTAGAAGACAGTGGGAAGTGGCCATAAGTTTGACTTCATAAGTACAGTGCTGGACATGTTGACCTTGAGGTGATAATCAAGAGGAAATATTGATTAGATAGGTGGACACACAACTCTGGAACTGAAAGAAGTCTTAGCTAGAGAAATTTGGGTGTCATAAGATTAGGGATGGAACTTGAAATCACCAGATTATAAATTTCATGACAGAAGGGTCTATGTCTACTTTTGCTTACAATAGAAATTTTCAAATAGTGTACATAGCACATAAAAGTGCTTGACAAATATTTGTTAAATGATTAATACTCAACAAATGAACCCAGAATCCCTTTTAAGTTTTTTACATAAGTTCTTGAAATTGCTTTCACCTTAATTCCTCTGTTAAAATTATGGTATATTTTGCCACTCTTGTGCCAAAAATGGTGAGCAAAGTATCAACATAATTCATTTAGGGTAGTATAAAAATAAATGTGACAGGGCATGAATATGATTTGACCTTGACAAATATGGATAAATACCTTTATTTGGTTATATTTCTGATCGAGTATATTTTACTAGGTAATAATATTGGACACTGATTGAAATACATGAGAAAGAAAATAAAGTAGGAGAAGAATAAGGAAAGGAGGAAGAGGAGAGGGAGAAAATAATGATATAAGGGTTAACAGAACAGAGGACTTTAAAAAGCAAGCCAAGATTTTTGTTCCCAGTTGGCTGTATTTGGCATGAATCCCTCATGCCTTACTCTAAGATCAGGTGGATGTGCTCAAGACAAAAAACAGAAGTTTCTGTGTGATTCGTTTTCTTTGAAGGACTTTAACTAAAAGCCTTCCACCTTCCTCAACTGCAATCCTTCATTACAGCAAATTGTTCCCTGCCCCTCAGTGAAAAACAAAGGTGAAAACTCTGCAAGACATGGAGGCACCAGCATCTGGCATATATTGAGTCCTTCTATGTATAGAGTTGTATGCTAGGCTGCAGAGCCTATAGAAGATGTGGGCCTTGCTACTGAGATATTTAAAGTCTAATAATAGCAATAGGATTCTTAAGATATATTATTTTAATACTAAGACACAATGTTTCATATTTTAACATCTCTGAAATCGGGATGTATCCTATAATAAATGGCATTTTACAATTGCTACCAGATAAGAATTGTGTATGATATAGTTGTCATTATCTGCATTCTCAGTATCTGCACATGGGAAAACTTGGTTGTTTTCTTAGTGACATGACTGGACAATTACAACCCTTTGACATCTCAACAAATAGACCACATAAGGACCATTTAATGAAGGAACATGAGTCCTAATTGTCTGAAAATCTTCCACTGACACTGTATGGTCAAATCAAAGCTTATAGAATGTGTGTAATGCTTTGGAAGAAAATTCTGAAGACAATAGAGCAGCTCTGTTTTTTAAAACTTTTGCTTCACCAACATGCTAGCTGGCACAGAAGATATTATTATGTAGAAAAAAAAACATGAACATCAATAACTCTGAGTTGAGAAGTGATTCAAAGGCAACAGATTCTAAATGTGTAGAACTTTTAGAGTACATTATTCTACTTATTTCATCCATGCTTCCCTTTTTATGTATGCATAGCTGTGATATGTGACAAAAATTGGTATCTACATAATTCTAAAAAGCGCTTTCAAAGAGTACCAATAGAAATTCCAGGTAATTAAAAAGATTTATGCTGCAGTTTGAATGGCACCATTTTACCATTACGTAAAATAATGGCATATCTTACAATCAACGGGATCATAGATTCAAGAGATACAATATGATAACCTACACAAAGCACCAAGCCAGGGGCCATGACAACAAATAGACATTAGACTTCCCTAGAATGTTACCTGCAAACCTGAAGATAAACCCAATTTAACAAAAATGAGATGCAACTCAGAATGGACATGTTTGCCATTCATTCAAAGTAGATTCCTTTAAAATGAAATAAAACTCTTCAAGAAAATTAGAGTCAATAAGGTTTAGCATAAGAGATGTTCACAGAATATTGCACTATGTTTTTTGTTTATTTTTTTTTTCATTGCTGGTACCCTTTTAATCACAATAGAGCCTTGAAGAGATTTTTATCCAGTGTTATGCAAGAACACTTGTTACTCTAAGGCCACTTGTTGACGAAATATATATATATATATATATATATATATATATATATATGTTTTCATCTCTTGAAGTATTGAGTTGATTCACATGAATTAGCTTTGAAAGCATTTTTCAGAAATTGCTTTCAGCATCCTTGCCCACCAGGTAAGATTTTATGCTTGGAGAACATTGTTCAACACAATATGTCATGTAACCTAGGTAGATTTAAATTATAAACTCTACTATGCTCCTTTTGTACACTTGAGGCAAAACTTGTCAAAGTTAACCTTCCTGGTATACACTACCTCTTTTCTATGTTGAATACTCCAAATGTTAGCCAGACAACACAGACCACTAGAAGGGTATTAAGAGCTGGCTTTTTTTTTTTTTTTTTTTTTTTTTTTTTTTTTTTTTTTTTTTTTTGAGCAATTACATAGCCAGACAAGGTCCTATAAACTTTTCAGATATTGTCTCACTTAAACATCATAGCTTCCCTAGGAAATAAATGATTGTAGTTTTTATGGTTGAGAAAACCAAGCCATCTGTAGGTTAATTTGCTTAAGGTCTCCTTGACAATAAAAGGCAGAGCTGAACTTCCCACCACAAGGCAAGTTTAAATCTAGGTCCAGGGACTTTAGTTGCTAGGCAATTCTGCCCCTCATTTTAAAACCCAGCATCTAGTTTCTTGGAGGATAGCTTTCACTGAATTATTAAAAATTCTGCTTTCAACTTTTAGCAAAAGTGACTAAAAGAAAATAACTAACCTTGTGGCTGTCACTTCTGCATGGGTTACTTATCATTCAGTATTCAATGTTCCATGTAAGGAATTGCTCGCCGAGGTTGGCATCAGGAAAAAAAAAAATTGTTTCCTTCAAATAATTTAAAGCATATTCCTTGAACATACAAATTAATCCATATCCCCCTTCATCAGATTATCTCCTTTTATTGATTTCTCACATTTTCCTTTACATAAGCCCTTTCAAGTATCCTTGGAATAAAGCAAGGAGGAAACAAATGGTAAGTTTAACAGCTTTCTTCCTAGATATTGGCAATCTCAGTCAATTTCCTAAGGAGGCCAGAGTAAACCTGAAACTGATAAACTTGCAAAACTGTACTTAGAATTATAGTGAAGAAATTAAATTTGCCTCCCTCCCAAGAATTCTTCTACTCTAGAATCTTGCTCAAAAGTTCAAGCATCACAAGATCGAGGTTTTATATAACCCAGCTTCTCAATCTAGCATTAGGTAAGTCCTGAGAACTTTTTGTATAGTTCCTGACAGCCCCCCCTCCAAAAAAACACTTGCAAGATCTCTGCATCTTTTCCCTACCCTCACCCCAGCATTCTTTCCTTCCTTTATTTATTTATTCAGTTGATACAGATTTTCTTATTGAAGATCTTTTATGAGGCAGACTCTGTGCTATTGACTGGGATTACAGAGATGAATGAAACATACTTCCATTTAGAGAAGTTCACAGTCTGAGTAGACAGATATGTAAAAAGAAAGTTACATGTGGAGTGATGGAGTTTGGATATGTTGTCCTCTCCAAAACTCATGTGGCTATTTAAGTCAAGTGAATAGATATGATGTGTGGGGGGTGTGGGGGGGAGAGGAACAGGTAAAGGGGCATGAAAATCAACTACAATGTATATTGACAAAACTCATGTGGAAATTTGATCCCCAATAAGCTGTTTGAGTCATGGGGGTGGATCCCCCATGAATGGATTAATGCTCTCCTTAGGTGGGGGGATTAATGAGTGAGTTCTCACTCTATTAGTCCCCATGAGAGCTGGTTATTTAAAAAGAGCCTGGCACCTTCTCTCTCTCTCTTGCTTCCTCTCTCCATGTGATCTGTTTGTACCCACCGGCTGCCTGCCACTTTCCGCCATGAGTAGAAGCAGCCTGAGACCCACACCAGATGCAGCTGTCCCAGAATCGTGAGCCAAATAAGCCTCTGTTCTTTATAAATTACCCAGTCTCAGGTATTTCTGTTACAGCAACACAAAACGGACTAAAACATAGAGTCTGTAGTTCATATCTGATTTTCCTTTGATTTAAAAACTGATTCCTCAACTCAAAATGGATTAAAGATTGAAATGTAAGACTCAAAACTATAAAACTTTTAGAAGAAAACATAAGGGAAAAACTTCAGGACATAGGCCTGGGCAAAGACATTATGAACAATACTTCAGAAGCATGGGGAACAAAAGCAAAAATTAACAAATAGGATTATATCAAACTAAAAAGCTTCTCCACAGCAAAGGAAGCAACACAGCAAAAAGACAACCAACAGACTGGAGAAAATACTTGCAGAGTATGCATCTGACAAGGGATTAATATCCAGAATATACAAAAGCTCAACTCAATAGTAAATAATAATAATAATCCAATTTAAAAACGAACAAAGAGGGCCTGCCCCATGGCTCACTCGGGAGAGTGCGGTGCTGGTAGCGCCGAGGCTGCGAGTTCAGATCCTATATAGGGATGGCCGGTGTGCTCACTGGCTGAGCGTGGTGCTGACCACACAGTGCCAAGGGTTGCTATCCCCTTACCGATAAAAAAAAAAAGAAAAGAAAAACCATGAACAAAGAAACTGAATAGGCATTTTGTGAAAGGAGACATACTAATGGCCAACAGGCACATGAAAAATTGCTCAACATTGCTAATCATCAGAGAAGTGGAAATCAAAACCACAAGATATCATCTCACCCCAGTTAGAATGTCTGTTACCAAAAACACGGAAAATAACACATCCTGGCAAGGATGCAGGAAAAGGGGAACACTCCTACACTGTTGGTGGGACTGTAAATTAGTACAACCACTATGGAAAACAGTATGGAGATTTCTCAGACAACTACAGATAGAACTGCCATATGATCCAGCAATCCCACTCCTGTGTATGCATCCAAGGGAATAGAAATCAACATGTACAAGGGACACCTATCTAACAGTAACTTTGTAACTTTGTACTAGTCTACCAACCTTTCCCTGGTTCCCCCTCCTACCTCCCTTCCCCTGGGGGGAAAAAGAGTCGAAAATGCAGCATTTAAAATATTTGCACAGCATCTGCCAATACCCAAACGCCCTGCCCTGCTTGTTTTGTCTTTCTCCAGCATAACAGATTGGCTTTTCTACTTTGAAAGGGAATCACACCTGCACAGGGCAAGGCCATGAAGCAACCCTAGCCATTAGCTACTCCTACCCCTGCCCTCTTGGCATTTCACAGCCCTCATTGCTCTTTTTTTCCTCCCCTTTCATAACATCTAATTTGCCAGTTATGCAGAGCATAGTGATGTCCTTGAGAAAAAAGAAAAACAAACCCAAGAAACCTTCCTTAAAATAGTTCCTTTAAATATTCAGCTCTAACCCATATTAGTTATTTCCATGAAAAGACAGTCAAAATGAGTCCCTTGGGAGTGGTTGTAGATGTTATGTGCATTTATTTTTAAGAGGTACTCAAATCCAAGTAAAAATTAAGTGTCATCTGGTGTCACTGTTTGGGTCTAATTTGCATGCACACCTCAGGAAGCCCTGGGGTGGTCAGGCAGGCCCTGGGGCTCCATGAGGAGAGGAATTTCTAGGCCCCATATGAGGGATTATGTGTAGAATTTTGAAGCTTATGGTTTACACACACACACACACACACACACACACACAACACTGCAACCCTAGGAATGGACAGCCAATGAATACCAACTACTTCAAATTATGCAGCCAGTTGGGAGTAAAGGGAACTGAGCTTGAGTCTCCCTTAGTGCATTCTCTGAGGACGTGAATAACCAAACCCCGAAGGGGAAACTGTGTGAGATAAGGGAGAAGAACAAACTATTTGGAAGGTAAGCATCTTACCAGCATAGATGACCTATTGGGGAAGTAACCAGTCAGCTCAGGTTAGTATGTGATACCTGGTAAACAAGAGGCTTGAGTGCTATAGGGGCCAGATTATGGTTGAGCGATGAAAGTAGCACTAGCAGTGTCCATGACCCCTTAGATTGAGATCTAGGAGCTCAAGTTTGCTGGGTTCCTTGTTTTGAAAAGTCTAGCTTATTTATTGTTCCATAGACACATAAGCATATTCCACCTATGTATCTCCTGCTGGAAAAATCCTTCAGCCTGTAATCAAAATTCTTCCAGCCTTCCTCCGCCCACTTTTCCAAGACCATTCCAGTCTACTGTGATCACTCCATCCTTTTAGCTTCGACAGCCCTCATACTATACTTAAGTCCTATCTTATATTGTCATTTGTCTTTATATACATATCACCTTCCAAAATAGCTCAGAAACTCCTTGAAGACAGCAGATCCAGGAGTGCATACTATATTATTCTCTTATTTATCCTCCATAGTACTCATCACACTGCATTGCATGTAGTAAATGCTCAATAAATACAAGTTGAAGAATGTGTAAATGAGCCAGAAAAGTACTATAGATGGTTCTGTCACCTATAGTCCATATTTAAGTACAACCAAGACTACCTTAAATCCTTTTTTAAGTGTTACCATTTCTTATTTCTTGGCATGAAGAATTGTCACATCCACCTCATAACCATGGACCAAGATGGCTAATCCCTATGGACTCTGTTATGGATGACTAGATTCCCAGGTGCCCTTTGGACAATAGAGTAGGCTTTCATTCCTCTATTCAATCCAGGTGACATTTTGAACACCTGCAAAGCACTGTATAAAATGCTACAGGGTATACAAAGGTGTTATGAAAACATAATTCCTGCTTTCAAGAACCATGCAGTATGGAGAGATATGGCACACAAAAACTTAATTACAAATGGTCTTTTTCAGGGTTTGTGTGTGTGTGTGTGTGTGTGCACAAGAACAATGAATTGTACAAATAAAAAGCTTAAGAGAAACACTGATGGGGGGACCCCTCAAGGCAGGCTTGATAAAGCAAGTGGCCTTGGATGAAGAGTCTGACTGGGACCAGACCAGTGAGGATTCTAGACCTCTAGGCTGAGTTGCTGTGTGTGGTCCAGACAAGATCTGAATGCTCATTGAGTTGAATGAATGGAATGAATTAAATCAACTGAAAGAGTTTGAGACAAATACCCCAGGCCATGAGCTACAACCCACTGACTTGGCAGGAACAAACTTGGTTTTGGACATTACAATTAAAGGAAAATTTGGAAGGTTATTTGCTCTGAAAATCAGGAGGCTACAGCCAAAAGAAATGATAAATCAACTTTTAGCAATGAAAAAGGCAAACCAGTCAAGTACACCAACAGGTACAACTACACACCAATAACTATGCCCCACTTGAACTATATCTCCAAAATATATGCTTAACTGAAACGATAAAGGAGCTTAAGACTTACCAGGTAGTGTTATAATCACTAGCCTCTTCGGTGAATGAATTATTTGAGTCAATGCAAACACATGGCAAGCAGTTTGCCTGAGAACCAGGAAAGCTTTCCTGACTAAAATAGAGACTAGAGAGTCTGAAGAAAAAAATCCATCTTATGAAACACTTCCCCTACTATCACAGAAAGGAAATAGCGCTCCATTTGCATTGATAATCATTTTACTGGATAGTCATTCTATCTTTTTGGATCATTGTCATTCTGCATTGGACCCAGCTGTAAAGCATTCTAGGCTCTCAGCTCCAGGATGTTCATAGACAGGGAAGTAATAAAGGGGTGGAGATAAACTGGAGTATAGAAAGAGTAGTCTAACTCTGCTGTGATGAAGGGTCCTGGGTCATTGATCAGTGGTCCAACTCCCTGGAGACCTTGGGGCCCATTCAAAGGCTAAGACAATGTTTCTCAAAATACCTTCCCCAGACTTCTTGGGTAGGATTTTTTTTAATGCAGATTTCTGAATCTCATTCTATTAAATCAGATTATCTGTGGGTAGAACTCTGGAATCTGTATTTATAAACAAGTTCTTGAAGTGATCCCTATATACACTAAAGTACAAGAACTTCAAATTCAAGAGTTACTGTGCTGTACAGCCAGAGTACCTAGGCCAGTAGTCCTCAAACATCATCACACATCATAATCCCCTGGAAGGCTGGTTATAACAGATTTCTGGGCCCCAGTCCCAGAGATTTTGATTTGATAGATCCGAGTGAGGATGAGAATTGGTATTTCTTACAAGTTTCTAGGTGATACCGATACTGCTGATCTGGGGACAACACTTTGAGAACCATTCAATGACAATGTGACTCAGGAGCTTGCTGTAAATGATTCTAGGTGGTCTGCTTCATTTAGAGCAAGACAGAAAGAACTTGGATGTACAAACAAGGCAAAGCCCTTTGGTGAAAAAACATCAGTGGGAGAGAGAGAAGATGGCCAGGTCCCAACCAAGCAAGCTGAGTCCAGGACAGGACTGCAGACCTGAAGAAACCTTAGTACATTAGGAAACCAAGGCAGGAGCTTCTCTGGACTTGGGATCAGAATAAGAGAACAGTGAGCAAATGGGGCTATGCCAGCAGAGCTGTCACCTAAGGCAGGGCATAGTAGTGGCTTCTCCGTTTAGCCAAAGGGGCAGGTTACCAGAGTGCAATAAAACATGTTGGAATGAAACAACGAAAAGCAACCGTGGCAATCTAGAGTGCTCAAACATTGTGGATACCAAATGGGAGGACCCTAGCAATCAGAATGTAGGAAAAAGATAAAGCAACAGGATAATGTGTAACAGAGAGGGTGTGAGGATCAGGAAATTCAAAGATTCCTTCTATGGCAGTGCCCATGTGCATTGGTCAGTGTGCATTTCCTACATCTCGCCTAAGGCTTAGTACAACATGGTTGAGTTTAGGAACTAACTAATATAGCAGGGGTCGAAGGAAAAGGGGACAGCCCAGGGAGCACATCTTATACCCAACAGGCTGAAGGAAAATTATATGTGCAGCTTAATTCCCCAGGTTTGCCAAGCATTGGCTTGGCAAGCAGCAGCACTAAGACTGAACACCAAAGACCCTCAATGCCCACAAAGCAGAGTAGAGGCAGAGAGACAAGGAAGGAAAGGCCTTAAAAAGGGGATTCGTTTCTGCCTACCAGGCATTTACCGGGAGTTTACCAGTTTACCTAACTCAGGTTTTTCTGTTGCACTTTCTTACTAATTTATCTAATTATACCAGTAATATACAAATATGTTCTTATAAACATTTCAGACAATAAAAATGTATTTAGGGAAAATATTAAAAGTTTCTTTTTACCTGCTCATTCCCAATGAGGTTTGTGTTAAGTATTTAGAGGCACGTCCTTATTTATGTTTTTATTGTTGTTTTCCCTAACAAATACAGAATCATACTCTGTATACTGATCTGTGACTTACATTTTTGCTTTCTTTGTTTGTTTGCTGTTTTTGTGTTTTTTAACATGACTACATCTTGGATATTTTTTCATATTAGCACACAGAGATTCTATCTTATTCTTCCTAATAGCTGCACAGTAGTCTATAATATAGACTACTTTCTTCTATTACTAGAAATTTAAGTCCTTTTCTATTTTCACCTATTACAGAAAAATGCTATACTGATTATCTTTGAAAGCCTGTGGGAATACATTTACAGAAAGGATTGTGTAAGTAGTGATGGATCTTAGATGTGACCAGCGCCATTTTGCACACAATAAGCACAAAATAGTCACCAGCCCCTCCCTTTGTAAGAAACCTCATGATTTCTGAGAAACAGAAACCCTTTTGCTACTGCAAGGGCGCAATTCTCCACCCTGGTTGCATAGCTTCTGCATTAGCATAATGCCCCTCCTTGATTGTATCAGCCAGCCCTTGGCGCCCTATATAAGCTCTCCTACCCCCACACCTGGTGCTGTCCTCCACTTTGAGCACAGCCCAGCAGATTCTTTTTCTTTAATAAAGCTTGATCAGTACCCAGTGTCTCCGCTCACTTTCTTTCAAGCAGTATTGCAGAGTCGAAAGGCATATGCCTATGCTAGATAGTCTCTGTTTGTCTCTACAGACCCAACCCAGGAGACTGACTGAGATGGACTGTAACCAAAGGCTCCCTTGCCTCTGGCTTCTGTTTGGGTTTTGCTAATGGGAGGCACAGGCAAGAGACTGGAAGGGAGGAGAATGAGTTTGGGGTATTTGTTTCTCCTAGCACAGTAGGTTGGCTGCATCCTTTTGTCAAAAGTAACTGCTCCTGGGAGGCCAACCCTTCCACACAGCTCCAAGTTCTGTTGACCACTCCCTCCTCTTGCCCCCCCAGTCCTAGAATGGTCATGAAATCCTGCTCTGGCCAGCCTCAAGTACTGCACCATCCCTTGTTGGTTTTCCTAAGCCCTTTATTGCATGCTGTCAATTACCCAGATTGAAAATGCCCTCTGTTTCATGCCAAGACCCTGACTGATACCATGCATGTTGAATTGTGATGCATATTCTTAAATTGTCTACTAAAAGGCTGTAGCCATTTGTCCTCCTTCTAACAGTGTGCGAGAGTATTCAGTTAACTCACTTTGTGCTTACTGCCAGAAGGGGTATTGCATAAACAAGAGCTTAACAACTGCTTTGAAAGTCAATGATGTACACAGTGATGGTCAATTCATCATGATGGATAGAAGATCAGAGCTGCTTAAGATTCCCCTCTCCCTGTGCCATTAAATAATAATTCTTGAACTGACCGAGGACCTTCAGGAGAGCTCTCTATTTGACTTTTGCTCTCAATCGAGGGTCCCTTTTTAAATTCCAGTGCACCGTTTTTATGACAATTGGTAGGCTCAGCCCACATTCATTAAGCAGAACTATCATTGAGCCAAAAGGAGCATCTCTCTTAGTATCAGTTGCCAGTTTCATGGATTGGCTTAATCACAAATTCCACAGAAATCTCAAGAAAGGCTCTGAATAAGCAACATAACCAGCAGTGCCTGTTTTAGGAATTATTCCTCAGAGAGTCCAGGAAATAAAGCAAACTGTGATGGGCCCACAAATTGTCATATCTCTAAACTCTTGGAGATATTTGACCTTCTCTCCAGTCATGTTTCCTACTTCCACCTCCCATCTTCAAATATTCCAAGTGCTTTGCCCTGTAAGAAATAATCAACAAGTCTTCATAGCTGGTAGCTACAAATTAGACAATGGAGGTTAAAGCAAAATTTAGGAAAAAATGTTTTCCAAGATCCCACTGGGGCTACTGAAGGTGGTTTTTTTTTTTTTTTTTGGCCACAGTAGGGAATGAATGGCACCAAGAGAGCTTCTCAGGGTCCCTGTGAAGCAGCCATTTCATCTGGCAGCTGCACAGCCAAGGCTCTTCCCCTAGACCCCTCATTAAGGCTGAATTCTTTCTCTACTTAACTGGAGTCTGAAGTCCAGAATGCCCTCATCTTCTATTCTCTGTTCAGCTTGCAGAATTCTGATTTTTCTTCATTATATGCTTGTTGTCAGAACATGATTAATCTCTTTCTCTAGTCTGTTACAATCACCTGGTATCTATTCATATGCATATGTTAATATTACATGAAGACTTTTTTTTGCCAGGCTTACTAAAAGAAAAGAATCTCCTTTTATGAAGATTCTTAATTGAGGCATTGCCTTATACATGTTTTCCTGGATTTAAATTCTATGGGAGGAGGGCAGTGTGTAGCCTTAGGTTTCAAGCAGAAAAACATTGTCACTTAGCTGTTGAAATAGCTGCTTCAGCTCCACACCTCTTTTGTGGTGGGAACAGTGATGGATCAAGCAGCAAGGTTTGTTTACTTAAAGTCAAATGGCAGATCTTATCACAACAATGCAATGGTTTGAGTTTCATTTATAAGGATGACACTATTGACCTACCACAAGAAATGCATGTGCCTTGAATTATTTTTGTTGTTGTTGTGTGTGTGTGTGTTTGTCTTTTAGTTTTTTTGTTTGTTTGTTTTACAAAATTGGGCTGAAGCATCCACATCCTCCTGTTTATGCTCCCTTATGTGGAAAGCTAGCAAGATGACAGAGATAACAGGGACCACAGAGGCTATGAAAAAAAAATCCACTTGGTTAAATCTTGCAGCTAACAAGTGCCTCCCTATGCTACTCTCATAATCATTACTAACATTCCTTGAGTTTCAGCAATGTGCTAGGCACTATGCTATGAACTTTATAGGTATTGACCCCTTTAATCTTCATGCAACCCTAAGAGATCAATACTATTGTTATTCACATTTTACTGAGGCACAATAGAGAGGTTAGTGACTTGCCCAAGGTCGCACAGCTAACAGATGGCAGAGATGGCATTTTTTTTTTCCTTTTTGTCTTTTTTCGTGACCGGCAACGGATCACAACCCTCAGTGTCGCGCCCGTACCGGACCGGGACCGGCCACGGGATTGCAACCCTCGGTGTTGCTCCCGCACCTCGCTCAGCCAGTGAGCGGCCGGTCTGTATGTGGGATCCGAACCCTCAGCGGGAGCGCCGCCGCGCTTCCCAAGCGGCGCACTGTAGCAGTGCGCCACCGGGCCGGCCCAGAGATGGCATTTGAATCCAAATGTCTTGTTCAGATTCACCAGAAGCAGCTCCTGAGATGAGATTCAGGTGTAAGTTATTTATTAGGCATATGGTACCAGGAGAAACCACTAAGGGAGTGGGGAAAGCAGTAGGTATCAGTTTTCTATTGTGACATAAAAATTTACTTCAAAACTTAGTAACTGGAAATAAAAACAAGTATTTATCATTTCACATATTTTCTGTGAGTGAGGAATCTGGAGCAGCTTATTTGGGAGGTTCTGACTCAGGGTCTCTTGTAAAGTCATAGTCACGATGTCAGGTAAGGCTGCAGCAATCTGATGGCTTGACTGGGGCTGGAGGATCTGCTTCCAAGATGGCTCCCTCACATGGATGGCAAGTTTGTGCTGGCTAGTGGTGAGAGGGCTCAGTTCTTTATCATATGGACCTCTTCAGAGGACTACTTGAGGGTCTGCCTCACATGGCAAATGACTTCCCCCAGAGAAGACAACCTAAGAGAAAGCAAAGTAGAAGCTACAATGACTTTTATGATCTACCATTGGAAGTTACATACCATTATACCATTATTTCCACAATATCCTATTGGTCTCACAATTTAGCTCTATTCAATGTGGGGTGGGACTACACAAGGGCATGAAAATCAGGACACAAGGATCACCAGGGGTCATTTCTGTTGCTGGCTACTACATAGGACAAGAAGAGGTAAAAGCCAAGCAAGGATAAGATCTCAGGCAAAGTCCGAGCCTTAACCTGATCCTCCAGTGAACTCTGGAGTGTTAATTACACCTCAAAGTTTGTCCCACTTCATGAAAAGGTATTTGGGCTTTCATAGTCCCACAACAGTATGGTATCAGCATGGTATATAAACTTCCAAGCATTTCTTGCTCTCTATACAAAGGAAACAGCTCCAGTAACCCAAAAAACAGTCCTGGGAAGAAGGTCACAAATGTTAGCTGTTTAAAATGCACAGAAGCTGGGAGATGGGCTCAGGAAATCAGAAAATGGAACAAAGGGGATCTAGGTGGGGCTCTAACAATGACCTTCCACTCCAGGTTCTATTCTCTATAATTCTCACTCTTAAATACTATCTTTGAATATTTGGCTTTTGACTTTGTCAAGATACTCTGCTTTGAAACTGACCAAGAAATTCACACCTTGTACACACCTCTCTAGAAGAGAAATTTGACTTTCTTAAAGCCCAAGTTGATACAACATTGATAGTCAATATTGTCTCCACTTTGCTTTTCTAGGGTTTATATATATGCATGTATATATGTATATTTATTATATATACATATGTGTGTGTGTGTGTGTGTGTGTGTGTGTGTGTGTGTGTGTGTGTATATATATATATTACAGTCTCAGTGAAATAGCTCAACAGACAAAATTTGCTTTTGGCAATCTTTGTTCTTTTTCTTCCTCTCCTTTGAGTTCTTCATCCTGACTTCTCACCAATTACTTATGGTGTTCACTTCTGACTCTGTGCCAACTTCCAACTAATCCCAATCTATTACTTTCCAGGTTGAATAATGTTCTAATATGTAACCCCTACTGGAACTTTCAAAATAAGAACTCTTGAAATATATATACGTATATATATATATATAATTTATATATACATAATATATACATATTTATATGTATAAAAATATACATATTTATATGTATAAAAATATACATATATTTATATATAAAAATATATATATTGCAGCATCTACACACACATATGTTAAAATATATATTTACTTGTATATATAAGTATATGTTTTTTTATTTTTATATATATAAATATATATGTATATTTATATGTGTGTGTGTGTGTGTAAACGCTGCAACTATTCTAGAAATTAGTTGGACTCACATCTGTTGGTATTAGAGAAATTAAATCCTAGTGTATAAGTCCATTTTTGTGTTGCTATAACAAAATACCTGAGACACAGTAATTTATAAAGAAAGGAGGTTTATTTGGCCCATGATTCTGGGACAACTGCATTTGATGTGGGCCTCAAGCCGCTTCTACTAATGGCAGAAAGTGGCATGCAGCCAATGGGTACAAGGAGATCACATGATGAGAGGATGCAGGAAAGGAGAAAGAAGGGAGGTACCAGACTCCCTTCAACAGCCAGCTCTCATGAGAACTAATAGAGCAAGAAGTCATTCACTACTCCCCCCAGGGAGGCCATTAATCTATTCATGAGAGATCTGCCCACCCCACCATGACCCAAACAGCTCCCAACACTACCTCATTGGGGATCAGATATCAACATGAGCTATGGGGTGGCAACATATCCAAACTCTATCATTCCACCCCTGTCCCCCCAAAACTCTTGTTCCTCTCCCATATAAAATACAATCATTCTATCTCAATAGTCCCAGAAGTTTTAACTTGTTCCAGGACCACCTTAAAAGTCCAAAGTCCACAGCCTCACCTGAGACCAAAGGCAAAACTCCTTCCAGCTGTGAACCTATAAAAATCAAAAACAAATGTATCTGCTTCCAAGATACAATGTTGGAACAGAAATCGGGTACACACTCCCACTCCAAAAGGGAGGAATAGGCCAGAAGAAAGGAGAAACAGGCCCCAAATAAGTTCAAATCCAGCAGGGCAGATATTAAATCTTAAAGCTCCTAAATAATTTCCTTTGACTCCAAGTCCTGCGTCCTGGGCACAGTGGACAGTTTGGGCCTCCAAAGCTTTGGGAAGCCCAGCCCACATAGCTCTGCAAGAATAGCCCACTGGGCTGCACTGGTGCCTGCAGCTTTTCCAGATGGGCATTGCATGTTGCCAGTGGCCCTACAGTTCTGGGGTCCTGGTGGTGACCTAGTTCCCATGGCTCCACTAGACATTCCCCTGGGGGTTCTCTTTGAGGGCTCTGACCCATATTTCTGCTTGGCATTGCTCTAGTAGATGCCCTCTGCCATGGTTCCACCCCTGTGGCAGGTCTCTGCCTGGGACCCCTGGCCCTTCCATACATCCTCTGAAATCTGGGTGGAGGCTGCTACGTCTCCACCACTCTTACTTTCTGCTAGCCTGCAGACTTAAGATCAAGTGGACTGGATGCCACCAAGGTTTCAGGCTTGGATCTTCTGAAGCTTCAGGTCCAGTCAACACTGGGGCCAATTTAGCCACAGCTGGAGCAACTGGGGTTCAGGGAGGAGCATTCAGAAGTGGCATAGGGCAGCAGCAACCCAGCTCTGTCCCCAGGAACAATTTGGTACTCCTAGGCCTCTGGGTCTGTGATGGGAGGGTAGGCTTGGAAGACTTCTGAAATGTCCTCAGGACCTTTCTCCCATTGTGTTGGCTATTAGCACCTGGCTGCCTCATAGCCAAATTAATGTCTCTAGCAAAAATTCTCTCCACCGCACCTTTGAATTTTTCCTCCTGAAAATGTTCTCTCATTCTCTACCAAAGGACCAGGCTGAAAATTTTCCAAATCTTTACACTCTGCTTCCCATTTCATTATAAATTCTGGCTTTACGTCATGCCTTTGCTGCCATAACTGAGCATAGGTTTTTACAAGTAGCCATGCAGCTCTCTGAATGTTTTGCTGCTTAGAAATTTCTTCTGCTAAACATTCTGGTTCACAACTCTTAAGTCCCACCTTACACAAAGTCCTAGGGCGTGGACACAATGCAACCAAGTTCCTTACTATGGTGTAGCAAGGGTGATCTTTTGTCCAATTCCCAATAAGTTCCTCATTTCTATCTGAGACCTCATCAGCTTGGCCTTTACTGTCCACATTTCTATCAGCATTCTGGTCACAACCATTTAACCAATCTCTAATATGTTCCAAATTTTCCCTCATCTTTTTGTCTTCTTCTGAGTCCTCCAAACTCCTGCAACCTTTATCCATTACCCAGTTCCAAAGCTGCTTCCACATTTTCAGTTGCCTGCATAACAATACCCCACTCCTCAGTACCAATGTTCTGTATTAGTCAGTTTTTATGTTGGTATAACATAATACCTGAGACTGGGTAATTTATAAAGAAAAGAGGTTTATTTGGCTCATGATTCTGGGACAGATGCATCTGGTGTGAGCCTCAAGCTGCTTCTACTTATGGCAGAATGCAGCAGGCAGTTTATGGGTGCAAGATCACATGGCGAGAAGATGCAGAAAAAGAGAGAGAGGGGAGGTGCCAGGCTCCTTTTAACAACCAGCTCTGGTAAGAACTAACAGAGTGAGAACTCCCTCACTACCACCTCCAAGGGAGGGCATTAATCTATTCATGAGGGGTCTGCCCCTCATGATGCAAACAGCTCCCAACACTGCCACATTGGAGATCAGATCCCAGCCTCAGCTCACCAAAATTGATAAAAGATTTTTGAGATTTGGGGGTATACACACACACACACACACACACTCTTCCCAAGGAGGCAAGGAATGAAGCTAAGTGACCCAATGCCTGACAGGAGAAAATTTCAAGGAACCCAGCATTCTCACCCTCAAACTGCATAGAGTCAAGCATAGAGCTCTCCAAAATTAGGCTGCCTTTTTCTTTACTGCATTTTGCATTGTCTTCTTCAGTGTTTGTGGAAAGGACATGAAGAGAAATCTAATAATGACTTGACTTTGTCACAGGGAATGTAGGTTCATTAAAAGCAAGGCATTTATTCATCTACACAGTTCAAGAATTGACTTTTGAGACTTTGTTATATACTTGTGCTTACTTCAGTAGTTGTGCTCTAGTTCTCTCATAACCCATAGTACCTTGTTATATTTGTTAGGGTGTTTTAATATAGTGTGGGGCATGCCTACAGCACTCTCACAATAATACTGCCAAGTTGTCTGCAGATTTACTCTGAAATCAATTGAATTCAAATTGAAACAGTAATTAATGCTAAAGTTCTTTCCTCTGTTTTCAGCAAGCTGGCGTCTGTTTCCATGGAAACAGGTTGTCACTGCAACCTGCAGTAAAAAAAAAAAAAAAGTTAGAGATTGCTTATCAATTTGGGTGAGCTCAGGCTAGAACATGCTAGGAATGAATTTCTCTAACACCAACAGATATGAAAGTCCAACTAATTTCAGTAATTAAGGTTGTTTTTTCACAGCAAGAAACAAAATAAAAAACCAAGGACTAGTTATCTCAGGTAAAGAGTATTAACTAATGACTGCTGATCCAAACATTTAGCCACAGTATCTATCTATAGGTAATTGCCTAGTGCCTCCGTCCATAATTTTGTTTAAGTTGGTTTGTGTTATAGAAGTTACTTATTTGAATTTCCATAAGTCAGGGAGATAGGTTGTTTCTAGAATTCTTATACAGTTTAAAAAGTCTTATCAAATCTGCAGAAACATAATATTAGTAATATGCTTCATTTCCCATATTTGTCATTCAAGTAAGCAGGTCCATTTAATTCAACAAATGTTTATTGGGGAATTTCAGTTCTAGGCCAGGAATTTTCAAACCTTATAAAAATTCCCTGACGATTTTTTTTTAATGTGGAATTTTAGGCCTTACCCCTAGATATTCTGCTTCAGTATACCTGGGGAGGCACTCCAAATTTTAACAGCCTCTGTTTCCCTCTCTGCAGATAGTTTGAAAATCACTCCTTAGGGGCCGGCCCTGTGGTGCACTCGGGAGAGTGCAGCACTTGGGAGTGCTGCAGCACTCCCGCCACGGGTTCGGATCCTATATAAGGATGACTGGTGTGCTCACTGGCTGAGCGCAGTGCAGGCGACACCAAGCCAAGGGTTGTGATCCCCTTACCGGTCACAAAAAAAAAAAAGAAAAGAAAATCACTCCTTAGGCACTTTTTCTAGAAGCTGAGGATGCAAAAATAAAGAAGCTAATCTGTGCTCTTGAAAAGATAACAGTCTAGCACATGGAAAAAATATATCAAAAATGATTTAACAACCTCAACTTTTTTTTTTTTTTTTTGAAGCTCTTACAACGAGAAAATGGAGGGGACACATCTGGGTGGGAGGGGGGAGAGGGAGGAGGGAGGGAGGTTTTGGTGATGGGACACAATAACTAACTACATTGTATATTGACAAAATAAAAATTAAAAAACAAATACAGTATAATACATAAGCCTAAAATGCCCAGAACTCCAGATATACCCAGAGTCCACATATTAAAAGTGGACCTCATGCTTCCTTCTATCTCTCTGCTCAAAACTGCATCACAACCTTGTTAGTATATATTGCTTCCAATTAAGATGAACAAGGAAAATAGTTGAGACATATGTTTCTGAGAACTAGGGGTCATCATAAGCCTCCAGCAAAGTGAAAAGAGAAAGGAGATCTTAAAAAGAAGGGATGAAAGAGCAAAATAAAACCTCTACTCAAGGGAGGAATAGAACAATCTCAAGGTAAGAGAGATAGACAAGGAATAAGAAAAGAAAACAGATGTGTACAAGAGTCAATGTGCTAGGGATGAAGACACCTAGATGCATCAGTGGAGAGAGAAGTAACTAATCTACCTCTATCTGCCCCTATATCTTGGGCTTTCCCAACTATTGGTGCATTAGGTCAAGATCCTCATCAAAAGCAGACCATAGATGAGGATTCATAAGCAATCAATTTATTAAGGAACTCTTCACTTGGGGCCTCAGGTGTTGTTACAGGCAGCACACCACCCAGAAGAGAGTGATTGCACCCAGAAATATCAGGAGCCACCACAGGCAGCCCCCACCCAGCAGGCAGGAAGAGTGCACCTGTGGTCACTACAGCCACTTCCAGAGGTACTGCCACTGAAAGGTTGACTCACCACCACAGTAGCAGCCATGGCCACCATGGAAGTGGCCCACCAACCACAAGGAGAGCCAGCAATGGAGCCCAGTGAAAGAGGTGAGTGAGTGCCGACCTGTGACCCAATGGCCCAACCCACAGGGAAAATTACACTGCCACACATGGTAGCACAACTGGGGGTGGAAGGTATATGTGCAGTCCCGGTAACTACCTTGATCCAAGGAGACACACATACAGATCCTGCTGGGAAGGCAGAAACCCAGGATACCTAAATAGAGTAAGAAAGGAATTCCTAAACACCACCAACCAATCCCCCAACCTAGGGAAACAAAGAACCAGAAGGAGTCTGTGCCTGTAAGAAACAGGAAGGAGAAACTCAGACCAGGGTCACCCTTTCAAACTAAGGAGTGCCAGTATATCCCAGTGCATCCATCAAGGTCATGGGACACTAGCTGGGTTGTGAAAAAACTGGCCTGTGGACACCCACACCAGAAAAAGAATGGCAGCACACTCAGGTGCTTCTCTCAAGAACCCAAGAGCTTACCACATCCACAATGAACCAACACAGTGTCACTAACCTCAGCAGGGAATGACTAAGTGCCCCAGTGCCTAGGCCATAGAGACACTCACATGCAACTCCAACACTGAATACAGCCAAAGTATCCATATGGAGACTACACTACTGTGTCTGCTGAACCAATACTAAAGTGCCTTATTCAACAGCCAATATAAAACACATCTAAAGGAGGAAATCTCTCTCTTCAAACCCACTCCAGAGTAATAGAAGCACTGTTCTACCAGATGACCGGAAATCAATGTAGAGATAGTAGAAACAAACAAACAAACAAACAAAAGACACCACCAAAAGAATACAATAATTTACAAGTACCAGACTCTATAGACCAAGAAACCCTTGAAATGACTGAAAAGGAATTCTGAGCAACAAACTTTAGAAAACTCAATGGGATCTGAGAAGACTCAGTTACAGAAGACAATTACATGAAAAAAAGTATCCAGGATATGAAGGAAGAAATTTACAAGGAGATTAATACCTTAAAAGAATATAGCAGAACTCCAGGAACTGAAGGATTCATTCAAAGAAATAAAAAACACATTGAGAGATTAAGCAGCAGGTTAGGACAAGGAGAAGAAAGAATTTCTGATATTGAAGGCAGACTTGTCAAAATAACCCCAGTGGACAAAAAAAAAAAAAAAAGAAAGAAAGAAAGAAAGAAAAGAAAGAAAAAACAATTTAAAAATGACATAAATCTAATAGAGCTAGCAGACAACTTTCAGCACACAAACATCTGAATCATGTTTGTTCCAGAAAAGGAAGAGAAAGGAAAAGGCTTTGAAAACATATTCTACAAAATAATAATGGAAAACCTCCCATGTATAAGGACAGACATGGACTTTCAGATTTAGGAGACTCGAAGGTCACAAAACACATTCAATCCAAAAAAGATCCTCTCTAAGACACATTATAATCAAACTGACAAACCTCAAAGACAATGTGAGAATCTTAAAAACAGTGAAAGCATCAAGTCATCTACAAGGGAGTTCCCATCAGACTAATAGCAGATTTATCAGCAGAATTCCTACAAACCAGAAGAGAATGAGATGATATACTCAAAATACTAAAAGAAATAAATTGCCAACCAAGAATACTATACCTAGCAAGGCTATGCTTCAGAAATGAGGGAGAAATAGTATATTTCCCAAACAAACAAAAATTGTGGGACTTTGCCACCACATGACCACCCTGCAAGATATACTCAAAGGAGTTCTGCATCTAGAATCAAAACAAATGACAATCACTACAATGAATACACAAGAAAGAGCAAAACCCAATTGTAGAACAAAAATGAAAGTGAGAAAGAAGAAAATACAACTTAAAACCTCAAAAAAACAATGAATACTGAAGGAAAACAAAAAAGGGGGGAAGGAACAAAAGATATTTAAAATATCCAAACAAAAAACAATAAAATTCTGAGTACGACAATACATTTCAATAACAACCCAAAGTGCAAATACATTAAATTACCCACTCAAAAGGCACAGCCTGACAAATTGGATTGAAAAGCTATATCCAGGCTTTTAAGATAGCGACGGGTCTGGAGCGGCTGTGCCAGGAGACAGCACGACCCTGAGAAGTGTGCACTGTGATACCAGAGTATTATTTGCATTTCCAAGAGCAACAAAAAACGAATAAATCTTTCAACAACGAACCTACAA
>NW_007731691.1:151190-152023 GCF_000696425.1 Galeopterus variegatus
GTTCGAGGTTTTGGGGCCGACACAGAAGAGGACTCCTGAGAGCACCCAAGCCCTGCTGCGGGAACGAACGAGCAGCCCAGACAACAAAGGCCAAGAAAGCCAGCAGACACGGAGTGAAACGCGCTGGACTGGCCCAACTCTGCGAGCTCTGTGAGTCACCACCAGCCCAGCCCCACTTGCGGGGCGAAGCCCGAATGCTCCCCACCCACCTGGCTCCCGCCTACCACACCAGGCCAGGCGCCCACAACAGAGCTGCCTCCACTTTCTCAGGTGGGGGTGGAGAAGGCCGGCTTAGAGCAGGCAGGCCAGCCATCTCTGTTTGGCGCAGCTCCTCACTGAGACATGCCATTTGCTTACCTCGACGTAGGGCACCCTGGGGCCTGTGGACCAGCCTACAATCCCACTCTCCCTGCGGATCTCTGACGGGGCTGGTAGCATGGGGAACCCCCGGCCAGCATCGGGAGGGCAGGGAAGAGGAGCCCGCCCAGATCGTCTCTCCACCACACCCTGGGCGTCGGCCCCAGGTAAACTCCCTGTTTCCGGGAGGCAGATTCCATCTTTGGGGGCCTCAGTTTGGAAGAACCCCTTACTGATTTCTGGTGGGGAGAGGGGAGCCCGGAGTGCTGTGGAGCTACATTGAAGTTACCAGAGAGCTCTCCCAGAGGACCGACCCGTGCTAGGGGGAGTCAAAGAGGAACTGTGTGCTGAAGGACCCTCCCCCGAGGAGTTCATACCCTCCAGTGGGAGAGACTGGACACCTTCTGGGCAGGGCGGGACAGGGCACAGCTTTGATGTCTCACCTCAAAGACAAGGATTGTAGAAGACACGCCTCA
>NW_007731692.1:0-10740 GCF_000696425.1 Galeopterus variegatus
GACTGGGCCGCTCGCCCGTTCCCGCAGCCGGGCTTGGGTGCTCTCAGGAGTCCTCCTCTGTATCGGCCCCAAGACCTTGAACCTGCTGCTGCTTGTTTGTCAATGCAGGATCGTTTTTGAAAGAATTATTCGCCTTTTGTTGCTCTTGGAAATGCCGAAAGTTCAACATATTATCGTGGTCCATTTCTTTCTTTTTCTCTTTCTTTCTTTCTTCTTTCTTTCTTTCTTTCTTTCTTCTTTCCTTCCTTCCTTCCTTCCTTCCTTCCTTCCTTCCTTCCTTCCTTCTTTCTTTCCTTCTTTCATTCTTTCTTTCTTTTTCTTTTCTTTATTTTCTTTCTTTGTCTTTCATTCTTTTCTTTCTTTCCTTCTTTCTTAGCACCACCTTATGAGTGAGGACATGTGGTATTTCTCTTTCTGTGTCTGGCTTATTTCACTTCACATAATTTTCTCCAAGCTCATCCATGTTGCTGCAAAAGGCAGAATTTCATTCGTTTTTTTTTTTTTTTTTTTTAATGGCAGAGTAGTATTCCATCGTGTATATATACTGCATTTTCCTTTTCCAGTCATCCATCAATGGACATTTAGGTCGGTTCCATATCTTGGCTAGTGTAAATAGAGTTGTGATGAGCAGGTATCTCTTTGACATGATGATTTCCATTTCTTTGCGTATATACCCAGAAGTGGGACTGCTGGATAGTATGGCAGTTCTATTTGTAGTTGTTTGACGCCCGACCGCTGCGCTCACAGCGCTCACTGGCTGAGCGCGGTGCGGGCGCAACACTGAGGGTTGCGATCCCGTTGCCGGTCACGAAGAAAAAAAAAGACAAAAAGGAAAAAAAAAAATTTAAACTTCAGTTTCCTCCAACTATTAGTTCTATCTTTTTTTGCTCTACTAATTTTTCTCCTGAACAGAGAACACAGAAACAAAATAAAAAATTGATATTTTTTAAAAAAAAAAAAAAAAAAAAAAAAAAAAAAAAAAAAAAAAAAAAAAAAAAAAAAAGAAAACTCCATACTGTTTTCCGTAATGGCTGTACTGTTTTAAAGTCCCACCAACAGTATAAAAGAGTTTCCCTTTCTCCACATCTTCACCAGCACTTGTTATTTTCAGTATTTTTAAAAATAGCCAGTCTAGCTGGGGTGAGATGATAACTGAATGTGATTTTAATTTAATTTCCCTGATGATTAGTGATGCTTAGCATTTTTTCATGTACCTGTTGGCCAGTTGTACATCTTCTTTTAAAAAATGTCTATTCAGCTCCTTTCCCCATTTTTTAATTGGATTATTTGTTTTTTTTTATTGTGAAGTCATTTGAGTTCCTTGTATATTCTAGATATACTCTTCCATTTTTGGAAGAATAGTGTGAAAATATTCTCCCATTCTGTAGGTTGTCTTTCTGATCTGTTGATTATTTCCATTGCTGTGCAGAAGCTTTTTAGTTTGATATAATCCCATTTGTTTATTTTTTTCTTTAATTGATTGTACTTTTGTGCTCTTATTCATAAAGTGTTTGCCCAGTTCTATTTCCTGAAATGTCTTCCCTGTGTTTTCTTCTAGGAGTTTTATTATTTGGGGTTTTATATTGAAGTCATTATTCCATTTTGAGTTGATTTTGGCATATGCTGATAGGTACAGATCTAGATTCATTCTTCTGCATGTGGATGTCCAATTTTCCAAACTCCATTTATTGAAGAGGCAGTCTCTTTACCAGTGTATGTTCTTGTTGCCTTTGTGAAAGATAAGTTGGCTCTAAGACTGTGCGTTGATTTTTGGGTTCTCTATTCCAATCCAATTGTCTGAGTGTGTTTCACTGTCAGTAACATGCTGTTTGGCTACTACAGCCTTGTAGTATAATTTGAAGTTGGGTAGTGTTATGTATCTGGCTTTATCTATTTATTTATTTATTTATTATGTATGTAAGCAGGAAGGCCTGTGATGATTCACAAATGCATGTGAGGGTACTTCAAAAGTGTTGTGGAAAAATAGAATTAAAAGATAACATAAATCTTTCTATGAACTTTTTGAAGTACCTGTGTGTGTATCTGTGTGTGTGTATCTTACAAACATCATACATGTGTGAAAGTAACTTGCCATTATGATAGTAACCAACAAAATACATCAAATGCAATACAATTAAAACTCCATCACTTAGAAGTAAAAAATTAAAATATTACAGTAAATGCAGAAAAACTCAAAATTGATATTTAAAAAAAAGATCTATTCCTTCAATTGAGTGTGTTTCAGCTGCTAAACAATTGACTGAAGAGGAGAGACAGAGGACAATGGTGAGCGACCCTCACGTGTTTATTTATATTTTCTTTCTTTATAAAACTATTTATATTAGTATAGGTTTTGCATTTTCATATACTTTATTTATTTATTTTTATTTTATTTTATTTTATTTTATTTTGTCAACACAATGTGGTTGATTATTGTGGCCAATTACCAAAACCACCCTCCCTCCTCGCTCCTCCCTCTCCCACCTACCGCCCAACAATCTCCTTTCTGTTTGCTTATAGTATAAACTGCAAGGAATTGTAATTGTTGTGTCTTCTTCCCTCCACTCTCCCCCAGGTTGCTTGTGTATTTATTTATTTATTTTTTGGTTCCATAAAATACATGAGAACATGTGATATTTCTCTTTCTGTGCCTGACTAGATTCACTTAATATAATTCTCACTAGGTCCATCCATGTTGTTACAAATGGTAGTATTTCATTCTTTTTTATAGCAGAGTAGTATTCTATTGTGTAGATATACCATATTTTCCATATCCACTCATCTGATGATGGACATTTGGGCTGGTTCCAACTCTCAGCTATTGTAGAGTGCTGCAATGAACATTGGAGAACAGGTATACTTTCGACTTGATGATTTCCATTCCTCTGGGTATATTCCCAGCAGTGGGATAGCTGTGTCATATGGTAGATCTATCTGCAATTGTTTGAGGAACCTCCGTACCATTTTTCATAGAGGCAGCACCATTTTGCAGTCCCACCAACAATGTATGAGAGGTCCTTTTTCTCCACAACCTCGCCAGTATTAATCATAAACAGTCTTTTGGATATTAGCCATCCTAACTTTGGTGAGATGGTATCTCAGTGTGGTTTTGATTTGCATTTCCCGAATGCTGAGTGATGTTGAGCATTTTATCATGTGTCTTTTGGCCATTTATATGTTCCTTAGAGAAATGCCTATTTAGGCCTTTTGCCCATTTTTTAATTGGGTTACTTGTTTTTTTGTTATAAAGTTGTTTCAGTTCCTTGTATATTCTGCATATTAATCCTTTGTCAGATGTATATTTTGCAAATATTTTCTCCCACTTTGCTGGTTGTCTTTTACTCTGTTAATCATTTCTTTTGCTGTGCAGAAGCTTTTTGGTTTGATATAATCCCATTTGTTGATTTTCCTTTGGTTGCCTTTGCTTTTGGGGTCATATTCGTGAAACCTGTACCCAGTCCCGCTTCCTGAAGTGTTTCTCTTATGTTTTCTTTGAGAAGTTTTATTGTGTCAGGGTGTATATTTAATTCTTTAATCCATATTGAGTTGATTTTAGTATATGGTGAGACGTTTGCGTCTAGTTTCATTCTCCTGCATATTGATATCCAGCTATTCCAGCACCATTTGCTGAAGGGGAAGTCTCTTCCCCAGTGTATAGGCTTCGTGCCTTTGTCAAAGATCAGATGGCTGTAGGTGTGTGGGTTGATTTCTGTATTCTCTATTTTATTCCATTGATCAGTATGTCTCTTTTTATACAAGTATCATGCTGTTTTGGTTATTATAGCTTTGTAGTACAGTTTAAAGTAAGGTAGTGTTATGCCTCCAGCTTTATTGATTGATTTATTTATTTTTGCTGAGCATTGCATTTTCTATGCACGGTCTTTTGTTATTCCATATAAATGTCTGCATAGGTTTTTCCATTTCTGAGAAAAATGTCATTGGAATTTTGATGGGGATTGCATGGAATTTGTAGATCACTTTGGGAAGTATGGATATTTTCACAATGTTGATTCTTCCAATCCAAGAATATGAGATACTTTCCATCTTCTCGTGTCCTCTTTAATTTCTCTCAGCAGTGGTTTGTAGTTCTTATTATAGAGATTTTTCACATCCTTGGTTAACTCAATTCCTAAGTATTTTATTTCTTTGGTGGGTATTGTTATGGGTAAGGTTTCTTGATTTCTATTTCTGCATGTTCACTATTGCAGAATAGAAATGCTATTGATTTTTGTGTGTTGATTTTGTACCCTGCTACTTTGCTGAAATAATTTATCAACTCCAAGAGTTTTCTTGTAGAGACTTTGGGCTGTTCAATATATAGGATCATGTTATCTTCAAAGAGGGACAGATTGATTTCAACTTTTCCAATCTGGATGCCCTTTATTTCCTTCTCTTCTCTGATTGCTCTGGCTAGTACATCCAACACTATGTTGAATAGGAGTGGTGAGAGTGGGCATTCTTGTCTAGTTCCTGTTCTTAAGGGAAAAGCTTGCAGCATTTCCCCATTTAGGATGATACTTGCAGTGGGCTTATTATATACGTCTTTAGTTATGTTGAGATACTTTCTACCTATACCTAACTTATAGAGAGTCTTTATCATGAATGAGTGTGGAACTTTATCAAATGCTTTTCCAGCATCTAAATAGATGATCATATGGTCCTTGCGTTTGATCTTATTGATATGGTGTATCACATTTATTGATTTGTGTATGTTGAACCAACTTTGCATCCCTGGGATGAATCCCACTTGATCATGGTGGATAATTTTGCATATGTGTTGCTGTATTCTGTTAGCTAGTATTTTATTAAGGATTTTTTGGATCTATATTCATCAAGGATATTGGCCTGTAGTTTTCTTTTTTAGTTGTATCTTACCTGCTTTTGGTATAAGGGTGATGTTTGCTTCATAGAATGAGTCTGCGAGAATTGCCTCTCTTTCAATATTTGGGATTGTTTGTAGAGAATTTGTGTCAATTCCTCTTTGAATGTTTGGTAGAATTCTGCTATGAATCCATCTGGTCCTGGGCTTCTCTTTGTTGGGAGCATTCTGATAACAGCTTCAATCTCTTTTATTGTTGTTTGTCTATTCAGATTTTCTACATCTTCTTGGCTCAGTTTTGGTATCTTCTGTGTGTCCAGAAATTTATCCATTTTCTCCAGATTTTCAAATTTGTTGGCATATAGTTGTTTAGAATAGGCTCAAATGATTCCTTGTATTTCAGATGCATTAGTTGTAATCTTGCATTTTACATTTCTAATTTTTGTTATTGGATCTCATCTCTTCTTTTTCTAGTTAGCTGTGCTAATGGTTTGTCAATTTTCTTTATCTTTTCAAGAAACCAACTTTTTGATTCATTAATCTTTTGTATTATTTTTTGGGTTTCAATTTCATTAAGTTCTGCTCTGATCTTAATGATTTCTTTCCGTCTGCTAACTTTGGGTTTGAATTGTTCTTGTTTTTCTAGTTCTTTAAGGTGAAGTATTAGGTTGTTCACTTGCCATCTTTCCATTCTTCTGAAGTAAGCATTTAATGTGATAAATTTCCCCCTTAGTACTGATTTGCAGTTTCCCACAGGTTTTGGTATGATGTATCATTGTTTTCATTAGTTTCAATAAATTTTTTATTTCCTGTTTGATTTCTTCTTGGTCCCATATGTCATTAAGTGGAATGCTGTTTAATTTCCATATGTTTGTATAGTTTGCAGAAATTCGTTTGTTTTTGAAGTCTAACTTTAATCTACTGTGGTCTGAAAAAATACATGGGAGAATTCCAATTTTTAAAAAATTTCTGCAAACTTGATTTGTGACATAACATGTGATCTATCCTGGAGAATGAGCCATGTGCTGATGAGAACAATGATTATTCTGAGGTTTTTGGATGGAATGTTCTGTACATATCTGCCAAGTCTAATTTGCCTAGAGTGTTGTTTAGTTCTTGTGTTTCTCTGCTGATTCTTTGCCTAGATGATCCGTCCAGTAGTGATAGTGGTGTGTTCAGGTCCCCTGCTATTATGGTATTAGTGTCTATTTCCTTGTTTACATCTAATAGAGTTTGCTTTATAAATCTGGGTGCTCTGACATTGGGTGTGTATATATTTATAATTGTTATGTCTTCTTGATGGATCAATCCTTTTATCATTACATAGTGGCCCTTATTATCTCTTGTTATGGTTTTTAGTTTAAAGTCTGTTTTATCAGCTATAAGAATAGCTACTGCAGCTTGTTTTTCATTTCTGTTTGCATGGTAAATCTTTTTCCATCCTTTCACTCTTAGTCTATATGATTCTTTATAGGTGAGGTGGGTCTCTTGAAGGCAGCATATAGTTGGGTCCTCCTTTTAATCCAGTCAGCCAGTCTGGGTCTTTTGATTGGAGAATTTAGTCCTTTTTCCTTAAGAGTTGTTATTGAAAAGTATTGATTTACTCCTAGCATTTTATTGATTGTTGTTTGGATGTCTGAAGTGTGTTTTGTTCCTTTCTTTCTGATTTACTGTTTGTCTTCTGTATTTGTTGGTTCCTTGGGTTGTAGATAACTTTCTTTTATTCTTCATTGTTCCCATTTTTATTTTACTACAGTTGGTTTTGATATTTTTTTTGTGTGAGTTTTTACGGCAGTGGCAGGTATTTTTCAGGTACCACACCCAGTACTCCATTGAGAATTTCTTGTAAGGGTGGTCGTGTGGTAGTGAACTCCTGCAGTTTTTGTTTGTCTGAGAAATGTACTATTTGCCCTTCATTTTGGAAGGATAGCCTTGCGGGGTAGAGTATTCTTGGATGGCAATCTCTGTCTTTTAGTATTTTGAAAATATCATCCCATTCCTTTCTGAATTTTAGGGTTTGTGATGAAAAGTATGATGTTAGTGTGATTAGGGCTCTCTTATAGGTGATTTGATGCTTCTCTCTTATAGATTTTAAGATTTCTCTTTGTCTTTGAGTTTTGCCAATTTGGCTATAACATATCTTCAAGAGCACCTTTTAGGGTTTAATCCTTTTGGAGATCTTTGAGCTTCTTGAATCTGAAGAATTCTGTCTTTTCCTATGCCTGGGAAGTTTTCAGCCACTATTTTGTTGAATATGTTTTCAATGCATTCCCGTTTTTCCTCCCCTTCTCGAATACCCGTGACTCAGATATTTGAGCTCTTATGGTTGTCTGATATCTCTATTAGATTTTCTTCAATGTTTTAAATTCTTTTTTCTCTTATAACCATTACTATGGGTTGTTATTTCAAAATTTCTCACATGTAGCACATTGGGAGGAGCTACACAGGAGCATAGACCATAGGAAACCACAAGATTTTGAACTTGGTCTATGATAGTTATGGTAACAGCACTCAATGGGGCAAGCAATCTCCACAAATCCAGATTGGCTATACCGTGAGTTGTATACCATATACTTGTCACCCAACCCCTGGGAACAACCCAGTCAGATGGCGACCAGGATTCTAGGTGATGATGAGACCAGTCCTATAATGCCTTCTCATCTGAAGGAAACCCAGCAGGGTGGTGTAATATGACAGTGGGATAATAATATTCCATCCAGGGTGCGGTGTTTGACTAAAAGCTTTTCATGTTGATCTGCACAGGAAGACAGCCCTGGGGGAGCTCCTTGAGTACCAGTTCTTTTATTTTTATCCTATCCAATCCATACATCATTATAGTCTGCATACGGACTCCTGGATGAGGTTGGAGTCCTTCTGGAGGTGCTTCTATCCCTTGTTCCAATTTTCCTTGGATGCGGGTATGAAAGCAACTGAACCTAGGCTCAGTAGTAAAACAAATAGGTAAAGCAGAAGAGTGAGCAATTAACAGACCTATTTACTTCGCAAATTATAGATCTGTCCTCCCTGGCTATCAATAAGGTATCATTAGTGAAAACATGAAAACTCGGGTCATCCCAAGTCTTAGGCCTCAACACAGAAGGATTAGGATAATGTGCCTAAAAAGTTTCTCCCCATATTACACTAGCCTGACAAGATAGAAGTACCATTATAGCTAAAAGTAGTGTCTCTGGAGTCAACTGCCCTCCTGCCCTCTTTACCACTTCTTGAGCATTCGACATGAGTACTTTTATTTGGCCCCAGGTGACCAGGGATGCTCTCCTAGTACTGTGTGCTTTTCTACTCATTGGAGTTGGAGGAATCAACCTTAGGCGCATCATTCTCTCCCCCACTTCTTTTGTTTTGTTTTTTCCATGTCGGACCAGCCTCTCCGATATCCAGTGTGGGGCATCTGCATTTCTAGGAAAAACACACACGTGCACTCTACCCCATTTCAGCACTGGATCAGGACCATGCCAGTCATTGGTTTGAGGGTCTCTCCAGAGAACCTCGGGCCATGCCTGTCATTCTTGAGGATGCAAACGTTCAGTGGCAGACAGACCATCTACATTTACATTAAGAAAATTCAAAACAAACAAAGCATGGTTTAGAATATTATGTGGAGAACGGGAATATGATTCCCCCTTCTGTATTTTGAGTATTTGAGTTTTCAGCTTTCTATGAGCACATTCAACAATGCCATGTCCTTGTGGATTGTAAGGAATACCTGTGTGTAAATCAAAATTAAATGAAGAACAAAATGTAGCAAAAGCTTTATAAGTGTAACCTGGAGCATTATCTGTCTTGATGAGTTTGGGCACTTCCAAAATAGTGAAAACAAATAAACAATGAGCAATAACGTGCTTAGTAGCGTCCCCGGTTCTCACTGAAGCCCCAAGAAAGCCAGAAAATGTATCAATAGTGACATGAACAAGAGAAAGAGAACCAAAAGAAGAAATATGAGTGACATCCATCTGCCAGTATTGCACAGGTAACAGACCATGAGGGTTAACTCCATAATGGGGAACTGAGTGGTGTAAAGGGCAACAATTACAACACCAGATGATCTGGCAAGCAGCCTCTCTGGTAAGGTTAAATTGGCGATGTAGCGCTTGAGAATTTTGATAATGAAGAGCATGAGAATGCTGAGCTGACTCAAAAGTGGTGTATACTTTATGGGTAATTGAGTCCACAAAAGCATTTCCAGTTGAAAGTGGACCTGGCAAAGTTGAATGAGCTCGAATATGAGCAGCAAAAAAGGGGTATGTGGGGTTATGAATTAAAGACATTAAATGTAAATTAAATGTAAAGAATTGAGCAAATAACATAGTTCAGGATCAGATGTGGTGCTTATTCAAGCTATCTCAGTATCCTATAAAATTGAAATCAATGTTGACTGTCTGAATACCAGTTAAAGGGGCAACCCTGTAATAAAGAAAAGGCATATATTATGGCATGAATTTCAAGGCGCTGTGCAGAAGAAGCTTGAACATATTTAGAAAAAGCCTGGCCGTCAATGACCACTGCGGCCAGCCCATTACTGAAAGCATTGGTGAATACAAGAGAAGCGTTACATAGAGGTGCTGAAGAAGTGCTTTTAGGGAGAATAAAAGGAGTACGTTTAAGAAAATGTAACAATTTATCTTGAGGAAAATGGACAGAAATTTGTCCAGTGAATTCTGCAAAAGCCTCTTGCCAAGTGGTGACAGAACTCATCAACCACTGAAACCACCACAATGAAAAAAGAATAACAATATAATGAGGTTCAAATCCAAATAATAGGCACAACCTATGTTGTCCCTTGATCACTAAAATTGCAAGAAACAAATAATAAGGGGTCAAAGTGCGAGTCTGATGAGTAGGTAAAAAGAGCCATTCCAGTGGATAATGTCTTTGCCATATCAGCACAGTTGGAATAACAGGGGTGGGAAGCAGAATGAGAAACATAGGTAGTAACAAATCCATATGGTAAATTTGAGAATCATGAATGGCTTTTTTCACATTTCACAAAGCGAATGTTGCTTCAGGAGTGAAAGTCCTAAGAGAATTGGGAGACGGATCACCCTTAAAGATATCAAATACAGCTGGAGAAGCGTAAGATCTGTGGAGACCACGTGCCTTGTGATGCCAGCTCATGACCCAGCACAGTGTCCTCGCTTCCGCCACCCAAATCCATCCCCAGCCCAGCCAAGTGCATGCCAATCAGAGAGGCACACAGCTGGAGAAGCCCAAGACCCGTGGAGACCATGTGCCCTGTGGTGGCAGTGCGTGACACAGCAGGTAGGCCTTGCCACCACCACCCAACTCCATCTGCAGCCTGGCTGACTGCGGGCTGACCAGAGAGGCATTCCCCAGAGAGGCCCAAAACCCAAGGTAACCATGGACCCAATGCACTAATGGGCAACTAAGCAGACCTGGGGCAGCCATACCAAATTGGCAGCACCAGCAGCATCCTAGCAACACAATAGTGTCAAACCAGTGGATAATGAAATCTCCTGCCGCAATGACTAAACATCAAGGGAAAGATATCAGAAATATGAAAAATCAAGAAAGTACACCACCAAAGGGTAATAACTCTCAAGCTCTAGATCCTATAGAACAAGAAGCCCTTGAAATGTCTGACAAGGAGTTTAAAGTGATAATTCTAAGGAAACTAAAGGAGATACAAGAAAACTCAGCTAGACGACACAATGAAATGAGGAAAAGTATACTGGACCTAAAGAGGAAATATGCAAGTAAATCAATGCCCTGAAAAAGAATGTAGCAGAGCTTGCTGAGCTGAAGAATTCATTCAACAAAATAAAAAACACAACAGAGAGTTTAACCATCAGGCTTGTAGAAGCAGAAGAGAGAACTTCTGACCTTGAAGATGGGCTGTTTGAAATAACACAGGCAGACAAAAAAAAAAAAAAAAAAAAAAAAAA
>NW_007731692.1:11730-21790 GCF_000696425.1 Galeopterus variegatus
AGAGTGGGTGTTTTAAAAAAAACAGCAAAAAAAAAAAAAAAAAAAAAAAAAAGGAAAAAGAATTAAAAACATTGAAGAAAATCCAAGAGAGATATCACAGAACCTTAAACGCAAACATATCTCAATCATGGGTATTCCAGAAGGGGAGGAAAAATAAGATTGCACTGAAAACACATTCAACAAAATACTGGCAGAAAACTTCCCAGGTATAGGAAAAGACATATATCTTCAGAGTCAGGAAGCTCAAAGACCCCCAACTGTATTAAACCTAAAAAGGTCTTCTACAAGACATGTTATGGAAACATTAGCAAAACTCAAAGACAAAGAGAGAATCTTAAAAGCTGAAAGAGGGAAGCGTCTAATCACCTATAAGGGAGCCCCAATCAGACTAACATCAGACTTTTCATCACAAACCCTAAAAGCCAGAAATAAATAGGATGATACATTCAAAATATTAAAACACAGAGATTGCCAGAGAAGAATACTTTACCACACAAGGCTATACTTCCGAAATGAAGGGCAAACAGTATATTTCTCAGACAAACAAAAACGGCAGGATTTCACTACCACACGACCACACTTACAAGAAATTCTCAAGGGAGTACTGGATTTGGTACCTGGAAAATAGCTACCACTGCCATCAAAACTCAAGAAAAATCAAAACCCAGTAGTAAAACGAAAATGGCAACCATGAAGAAGAAAAAAAACAGTTTATCCATAAAACAAGAAACCAACAAATACCAAAAACAGGCAGTAAATCAGAATGAAAGGAACAAAAGACACTTAAGACATCCAGACAAAAATCAATAAAATGCTAGAAGTAAATCAACACTTTTCAATAGCAACTCTTAAGGAAAAAGGACTAAATTCTCCAATCAAAAGACCCAGACTGGCTGACTGGATTAAAAGGAGAACCCAACTATATGCTACCTTCAAGAGACCCAACTCACCTATAAAAAATCATATAGACTAAGAGTGAAAGGATGGAAAAAGATTTACCATGCAAACAGAAATGAAAAACAAGCTGCAGTAGCTATTCTTATAGCTGATAAAACAGACTTTAAACTAAAAACCATAACAAGAGATAATAAGGGCCACTATGTAATGATAAAAGGATTGATCCATCAAGAAGACATAACAATTATAAATATATACACACCCAATGTCAGAGCACCCAGATTTATAAAGCAAACTCTATTAGACGTAAACAAGGAAATAGACACTAATACCATAATAGCAGGGGACCTGAACACCCCACTGTCACTACTGGACAGATCATCTAGGCAAAGAATCAGCAGAGAAACACAAGATCTAAACAACACTCTAGACCAATTGGACTTGGCAGATATGTACAGAATATTCCATCCATCAACCTCAGAATATTCATTGTTCTCATCAGCACATGGCTCATTCTCCAGGATAGATCACATGTTATGTCACAAATCAAGTCTTCAGAAATTCAAAAAAAAATTGGAATTCTCCCATGTACTTTTTCAGACCACAGTAGATTAAAGTTAGACTTCAAACGAATTTCTGCAAACTATACAAACACATGGAAATTAAACAGCTTTCTACTTAATGACACATTGGTTCAAGAAGAAGTCAAACAGGAAATCAAAAACTTGCTGGAACTCATGAAAACAATGATACATCATACCAAAACCTGTGGGATACTGCAAATCAGTACTAAGGGGGAAATTTATCACATTAAATGCTTACTTCAGAAGAATGGAAAGATGGCAAGTGAACATCCTAATACTTCACCTTAAAGAACTAGAACAAGAACAATTCAAACCCAAAGTTAGGAGACAGATAGAAATCATTAAGATCACAGCAGAACTTAATGTAATTGTGACCCAAAAACAATACAAAAGGTCAATGAATCAAAAAGTTGGTTTTTTGAAAAGATAAAGAAAATTGAAAAACCATTTGTGTGACTAACTAAGAAAAGAAGAGAGGAGATCCAAATAACAAAAATTAGAAAGGAAAAATGCAATATTTCAACTAATGCATCTGAAATACAAGGAATCATTCGAGACTACTTCAAACAACTACATGCCAACAAATTTGAAAATCTGGAGGAAATGGATAAATTTCTGGACACACAGAAGCTACCAAATCTGAGCCAAGAAGATGTAGAAAATCTGAATAGACCAATAACAATAAAAGAGATTGAAGCTTTTATCAGAAGGCTCCCAACAAGGAAAAGCCCAGGACCAGATGGATTCACAGCAAAATTCTACCAAACATTCAAAGAGGAATTGACTCCAATTCTCTACAAACTATTCCAAAAGATTGAAAGAGAGGCAATTCTCCCAGACACATTCTGTGAATGAAATGTCACCCTAATACCAAAACCAGGTAAAGATACAACTAAAAAAGAAAACTACAGACCAATATCCTTGATGAATATAGATGCAAAAATCCTCAATAAAATACTAGCTAACAGAATACAGCAACACATATGCAAAATTATATGACATGGTCAAGTGGGATTCATTCCAGGGCTGCAAGGTTGGTTCAACATATGCAAATCAATAGATGTGATACACCATATCAATAAAATCAAACACAAGAACCATATGATCATCTCTATAGATGCTGAAAAAGCATTTGATAAAATTCAACACTCACTCGTGACAATGACTCTCTATTAGTTAGGTATAGATAGAAAGTATATCAACATAATTAAAGACATATATGATAAGCCCATTGGCAGTATCATCCTAAATGTGGAAAAGGTGAAAGCTTTTCCTTTAAGAACAGGAACTAGACAAGGATGCCCCCTCTCACCAGTCCTATTCAACATACTGCTGGATGTACTAGCGAGAGCAATTAGAGAAGAGTAGGAAATAAAGGGCATCCAGATTGGAAAAGAGGAAATCAATCTGTCCCTCTTTGAAGATAACATGATCCTCTATGTTGAGCAGGTCAAAGTCTCTACAAGAAAACTCTTGGATTTGATAAATGATTTCAGCAAAGTAGCAGGGTAGAAAATCAGCACACAAAAATCAGTAGCATTTCTATTCTCCAATAGTGAACATGCAAAAAAAGAAATCAAGAAAGCTTGCCCATTTACAGTAGCAACGAAAATTATAAAATACTTAGGTAGTGAGTTAACCAAGGAGGTGAAAAATCTCTATAATGAGAATTACAAACCACTGCTGAGAGAAGTTAAAGAGGACACAAGAAGATGGAAAGATATCCCATGCTCTTGGATTGGAAGAATCAACATTGTGACAATGTCCATACTACCCAAAGTGATCTAGAAATTCAGTGCAATCCCCATCAAAATTCCAATGACATTTTTTTCAAAAATGGAAAATAATATTTATATGGAATAACGAAAGACGAAACCTAGCCAAAGCAATACTGAGCAATAAAAATAAAGCTGGAGGCATAACACTACCAGCCTTTAAACTGTACTACAAAGTTATAATAACCAAAACAGCATGGTAGTGGCATAAAAACAGACCCATTGATCAATGGACTAGAATAGAGAATCCAGAAATCAACCCACACAGCTACAGCCAACTGTCCTTTCCCAAAGGCACCAAACCTATACAGTGGGGAAGAGACTGCCTCTTCAGCAAATGGTGCTGGGATAACTGTATATCAACATGCAGGAGAATGAAAATAGACCCATACCTCTCATCATATACTAAAGTCAATTCAAAATGGAGTAAAGAATTAAATATACACCCTGAAACAATAAAACTTCTCAAAGAAAACATCAGAGAAACACTTCAGGAAGTAGGACTGGACACAGACTTCATGAATACGACCCCCCAATCACTGGCAAACAAAGGAAAAATCAACAAATGGGATTGCATCAAGCTAAAAAGCTTCTGCACAGCAAAAGGAACAATTAACAGAGTGAAAAGACAACCAACAGAGTGGGAGAAAATATTTGCAAAATTTCCATCTGACAAAGGATTAATATCCTGAATATACAAGGAACTCAAACAACTTTACAACAAAAAAACAAGTAACCCAATTAAAAAATGGGCAAAAGAGCTCTATAGGCATTTCTCTAAGGAAGATATACGAATGGCCAAAAGACACATGAAAAAATGCTCAACATTACTCAGCATTCTGGAAATGCAAATCAAAACCACACTGAGATACCATCTCACCCCAGTTAGGATGGCTAATACCCAAAAGACTGTGAATGATAAATACTGGTGAGGTTGCAGAGAAAAAGGAACTCCCACACAGTGTTGGTGGGACTGCAAAATGGTTCAGCCTCTATGGAAAATGGTATGGAACTTCCTCAAACAGTTGCAGATATATCTACCATATGACCCAGTATCGCACTGCTGGGAATACACCCAGAAGAATGGAAATCATCAAGTCGAAGGTATACCTGTTCTCCAATGTTCATTGCAGCACTCTTTACAATAGCTGAGAGCTGGAACCAGCCCAAATGTCCATCATCAGTTGAGTGGATACGGAAATTGTG
This sequence comes from Galeopterus variegatus, assembly GCF_000696425.1. Lineage (NCBI taxonomy): Eukaryota > Metazoa > Chordata > Mammalia > Dermoptera > Cynocephalidae > Galeopterus > Galeopterus variegatus. Next base: position 16,193 of record NW_007731692.1, read on the forward strand.
GTACATCCACACAATGGAATACTACTCTGCTATAAAAAAGAATGAAATACTGCCGTATGCAACAACATGGATGGACCTTGAGAGAACTACATTAAGTGAATCTAGTCAGGCACAGAAAGAGAAATATCACATGTTCTCACTTATTTGCGGGAGCTAATAATAAATAAATAAATACACAGACAACCTGGGGGGATGAAGGGAAGAAGACACAACAATTACAACTCGTTGAAATTTATACAACATGGGAACAGAAAGGAGATTGTTGGGAGGGAGGTGGGAGAGGGAGGAGGGAGGCAGTTTTCAGTAATGGGCCACAATAATCAACCACATTGTATATTGACAAAATAAAATAAAATTTAACAAAAAGGATATCAAATAAAGGCTGAAGGCCCGTGTTAGTGATTCGAACAGAGGGGTGAAGCCAATTAATATCTCCTAATAATCACTGAAAATTATTTAGTGTTTTTAAAGAATCACGCCTTTTCTGAACTGTCTGAGGGTGGATAGTTTTATTAACTATATGTCCCAAATAAGAAAACCGATGTTGCATCTGTATCTTTTCAGGAGATATAACTAAGCCATTAGCAGATAATAATACCTTGGAAGGGGAACTAAATATTAGAAGTAAGCACTGTTGGTCTTCATGAGCAATGAGGATATCATCCATGTAATGGATGATATAAGCTTGAGGGAACTGGAGCCGCAATGGTTTGAAAATATTAGAAATATAAGTAGGTCTATTAGCCATGCCTTGTGGCAATACCTTCCATTGATATATATACATGGAGGCTTGAGAATTAAGAGAAGGTGCACTGAAAGTGAACCATTCACAATCAGAAGAAGTTAATGGAATTGAGAAAAAGCAGTCCTTAAGATCTAAGACCATTAAGTGAAAGGTGGCCGGGATGGCCATGTGAGATGGGAGGCTGGGTTGTAAAATACCCATTGGCTTCATGATGGCATTAATAGCACGGAGATCTTGTAGGAGTCTCCAAGCTCCTGATTTCTTTTTAATAACAAAAATAGGTGTATTCCAAGGACTGTTTGAAGCCTCAGTGTGGCCCTTCTGAAGTTGGTCTTGAATCAGTTTTTGACAAGCAAATAGTTTCTCCTAGGTAAGGGGCCACTGATCTACCCATACATGTGTATCAGAGATCCATGATATAGGATCAGTGGTGGCAGGAGATATCAGGAGCCCCATTATAAAGGGGTAGAAGATTTGTGTAAAAGTTCATTAGGGCTCAGTAACAAGGCACCCATGTGTTGCGGAACATCACATCTCCATAGATTAATGGGAGTGGAAGAAAGTACATAGGGATGAAAAGTTCCTGAATGGCCTTCATTGTCAGTCCAAGTGAGGAAAGAGCTACTCTGCCAAGGGGTACTTGATTGGCCAGTACCTTGGAGTTCAGTCATGGTTGGTTGTAGAGGCCAGGAGGCAGGCCAAAAAGCTTGGGACATGACCAAGATGTCAGCCCCCATATCTAATAACCCTTTGAAGAGTTTTCTTTGAATGGACAACACTAATTCAGGGCATCCTTTTCCTATTTGTTGTACCCAATAAGCCTTGTTGGAAGACCCAAACCCTTGCTCTCCTTGAGGGGCAGTTTGGAGATCTTTTCCTACCATTAGGAGAAGGACCAGTATTAGCTGAGCTATCTTCATATCAGGTATAACTGTAGTGATACCTTGTTCTGCGATGGCCATGACTCATATTTCTCCAGTGTAATCAGAGTCAATAACCCTGGGGAATACCTGAAGACCTTTTAAAGTTAGACTACTCTGTCCCAGAATAATTCCCACACTACCTGAGGGTAAAGGACAAAATACTCCAGTAGGAATGGCATGGGGCCCCATAGAGGGGATTAACACAAACCTAGCTGTGGGGCTGAGATCCAATCCTCCACTTCCTCTGGTTGCTCTGGAAAGATCAGTGATCGTTTTTAGGGAGTCGATTCCAGTACTTGGGGAGGATAGATGGACATGGCTGCCATTGTTTGACAGGGCCAAGCCTGGCTCCATTTGCCTTTTCCCTGCTGAGGAAGAGGCCAACCCTCTTCTGTAGTTTTGGAATGGTATTCATTAGCCCAGTGGTTTCCTCTCAACATCACGGGCAGATATTAGGGGCAGGAGTAGAATGTGAATTGCCAGAATCAGAGTCCTGATTAGGACATTACTTTGCAAAATAACCCCCCCTCCTATATTTAAATCACGTTTTGGGTCCACATTGAGGTTTTTTCTATTCTTGTTCTCTAAAATATTGAGCAGGAGTTATATTTTGCAAAGCAGCTGCAAAGGCTACTCCCTTCATATGTGAAGGTCCAATGTCTGTGCAGAGATGGACATAATCAGAGTATTGCCTTCTTTCTGTAAGGACAGATAGCAGCCTGACAAGCTGTGCTGGCATAAGGCAACTGTTTAGTTAGTAACATTCCAGCTTCCCCGTCCACCACCAGGCATCCCAACACTTGCAGCAAACGAGATAAAAAAAAATCCTGATAAGGCTTGTCTGGACTCTGGCAGATTTTACTAAATTCTTCCGTTTTGCTGCCAGCCGTGGGAAGCTGCCTCCAAGCTTGTTGAGCAAGAGTATTAATCTGCTGATATACATCAGCAGAGAATCCAAGCTGTTGTGCTACTGTAGCAAATTCACTTTCTCCTGCTAGCATATCAAAAGTAACCTCGAGTCCTTCCCTATGACTATGCTCAGATTATTTGTGGGCACATTCAGCAAACTCTGATTTCCACAAGAGATATTAACCTCCACTAAGACAAGCCTTTGCTGTGTTTTTCCAATCTGCTGGCGGGAGAACTTCAACCGTGATTGTTTCAAGTAAGCTCAAAGTGAAAGGAGCTGTAGCTCTGTATTGCTCAACAGTAGTTTTTAATTCTTTTAGGGTTTTAAAAGGGAGCAGTTGATAGTCTCGAATCACTTGGCCTTCAGCATTCAGAGACTCAGTAACAGGATAGCATCTATAGCCTTGTAAACCATCCTCTCCTCTTTCTCGGGCCATTAAGAGAGCCTTCTGCAATGGGGACATTTGAGGGGTGCAACAGGATGGGATTTGTCTGGGGAGCTGCCGGGCCATGAGAATATAAAGAGGATGCTCTAGAAGACTGTTTATGGTTTTGATGACATGATTTCATCAGTCGATCAAAAGCCAACAAAAAATCAGGGGACTTAGTGGCCAAAGGTGGGGGTGGAGGCAAAGGCTCACCTGGAGGTGACTCAGCCTCACTATCTGCATCATCATTATCTCCAGCATCTTCCATGCATTCTCCAATCAAAGGTTTCTCAATAACATTAGTAAAAGATGAGGGCATATCAGAAACCTCAGTGAGCTTAAAGATTGGAGAAACCACAGGGGCTTTTGAAGCCTCATGGCCAGGATGCAAACAATTCCTAATCAATTCCATAGAGAAAAGGTATCAACAGGGACCTTAGAAGGCCCTACAGCATGGTAATGATCTCAGAGTTGTCTCCCTACATGTTCCCAAGTCTCAGTAATAACTGTCCCTTCTTCAGGGAACCAGGGACAAACTTCCTGAATATGATGTAAAAATTTTTCCAACTGTACAATAGAAACTTTACAACCCTGGGCCTTAAGCATAGACTTTAAAACTTGGAGAAAGAGATCCCACTCTTCGTTCCCTCCGTGCCCCATTAGTTTTACTCCTGACTATATGCCTTTGTTCTCAACCCACTTAGGTGCACAACTTAAAACACGAAGTTTCCCTAACCTATTTCCAAGAAGTTTCTCCGTACTCAGGTCCCTATTCAGGCGCAACTTGTTGTCGACCACTACCCGAGGGGAGATGGTGGGGAATGAAGAGACACACTTATGGGATCACGAGGACCATACAGGTTGATGACCTGTAAGCCATCCTAATTTATTTAGGTTCCTTTTTATAAGCCAGTGAAAATAATAGATTGTACTGATTAAGTCAGACATGTCTAGTACAAAGCTATTTATAGAACATTTTCTATAATATGCTCAAGTTGGAAAAAAAAAAAGAACATTTTCTGCTGCCAGGACACTTGAGAGTTCATGGCTAATTGCTTATCAGCAAAATAATAGCATAAGTTTCTCTCTTACAAAGCCCTCAGGGTCCTGGGTTCAATCAAAGGTCAGACCTCAAGGGGAGGGAGAAGGGGGAAACAGGCAAAATGGGAAGCCAGCCTTGCTGGCCTATTCCCTAGAATAGCAAGGACTCTGTCAGCTTGCTATTCAATATCCCACAATATTCCCCACTCTTGGAGGTAAAGAAACTGAGGTTCATGGATACTAAATAGGTTGTCAAAGTCACTCTGCTTCCTTAACCCTGCTGTTTCTTCATCTGTAGGAATTGAAGAAGACCAGATAGGAGATAGCTCTTGTAAATTGTCCTGGCTAGAAATAAAGGGGCTAAGTTGAAGGTGCTGTGAATGGAGAGGAAAAAACCAAATTCTCTACATTCTTTCCTAAAGATATTTCTGGCAGCAACCAAGCAAGCTCTCCTGGCTTTTTGGTGCCCCCTGTGTAGACTGTACTAGAGTTATCTGAACTAAAATTCTTTTTCTACAAGCACACCTCCTTTTCCTGTCTTAGGAATCAGGGAAAAAAAACTTAGCTACCCTCTTTGGCACCTTTCACTTCATAGTTAATTACATTGCAGTCATCTCTCATACATAACCTCTCTAATTGTCTTTCATTCTCTTCCACTCTTCTCTAATTCCTGTACTTGAGAAAACAAATTTCCTCACTCTACTTTTCTGTCACTGCTACATAAAACCTTCAGAAATGTATTCAGCAGAAGGCAAGACCTCCACAGAGTGCTGCTGCCAATGGAGAGGCCCCACACAGGCAGGAGACTGGGGCAGCCACCTGCCCAGCCCCTGCCCCACCTGTACAGAAAGCAAAAACTCCTGCACCTCCCCACCATCTATGGGAGAGGACCCAGAGAGGCAGAAGACCAGGGCAGCCACCCACCCAGTCCCCACCCCACTCAGGCAGAAGATAAGCCCCCATGCCACTGCCAGAAGTCCTCACACAGCTTCTGTGGAGGTGGAGTTGTGGCAGCCACTGCCACAACTACTATTGCTGCAAGGATGGCTCACTTCATTAGCAAGTTCCACAACCACCATGCAGGTGGCCCACAACATATTAGACTTCACTGACACAAGGAGAGTCACTGGAGGACCCTGGAAAAAGAGGTAGAGGTCTTTCTCCTCAGAGTCCACTCCTGAGTAACAGAAGAAGCAACTAATCTAATTTAATCTAATCAATGTAGAGATACTAGAAATACTTAAAAATCGGAACATATGACACCACCAAAGGAATTCAGTAAATCTCAAGGACCGCACCCTACAGAACAAAAAAAATCCTAGAACAGACTGAAAAGGAATTCCAAGTAACTATCTTAAAGAGACTCAATGAGATAAGAAAAGACTGTAAGACAACACAATGAAATGAGAAAAAAATAAACAAGATATGAAAGAAGAAATTTACAAAGAGATTTGGGCCGGCCCGGTGGCGCACTGCTACAGTGCGCCGCTTGGGAGCGTGGTGGCGCTCCCGCCCAGGGTTCAGATCCCACATACAGACCGGTTCCCACTCA
>NW_007731692.1:21952-30398 GCF_000696425.1 Galeopterus variegatus
CATCACCAAGGGTGGCGATTCCATGGCCGGTCCCGGTCCGGTACGGGCGCGACACTGAGGGTTGTGATCCATTGCTGGACATGGAAAAAGACAAAAAGGAAAAAAAAAAAAAAGAGAGATTAATACCTTTAAAAAGAGTGTAGCAGGACTCCTGGAATTGAAAGATGCATTCATTGAATTAAAACAACAACTGAGAGATTAATCAGCAGATTAGAGCAAGCAGAAGAAAGAATTTCTGAACTCGAAGATGGCCTTTATGAAATGACCCATGCAGACAAGAAAAAATAAAAATGAAAAAAGAATTTTCTAAAAAATGAAGATTGTCTAAGAGACCTAACCTTAAGCACACAAACATCCAAAACATGTGTTTTCCAGAAAGGGAGGAGAAAGGTAAAGGCATTGAAAATCTATTCAATGAACTAATAATGGAAAACTTCCCAAGTATAGAGAGAGACATAGACCTTCAGATCCAGGAAGCTCAAAGGTGCCCAAACAGATTCAATCCAAAAAGATCTTCTCTGAGACACGTTATAGTCAACCCAACAAAGCTTAAAGACAAAGAGAGAATCTTCAAAGCAGCAAGAGAAAAGCATCAAGTCACAGCAGACTTCTCAGCTGAAAATCTACAGGCAAGAAGAAAATGAAATGACATATTCAAAATCTGGAGGAAATGGATAAATTTCTGGATATATACAAACTACCAAGACTGAGCCAAGAAGAAATAGAAAACCTCAACAGACCAATAACAGGCGACCAGATTGAAGCAGTAATCAACAGTCTCCCCTACAAAGAAAAGCCCAGGACCAGATGGTTTTACCACTAAATTCTAACAAATCATTCAAGAGGAATTAATACCAATTCTCTTCTAACTATTCCCCCCCCCAAAAAAAATGAAACAGAGGCCACTCTCCCAAACTCATTCTATGAGGCCAGAATTACTTTGATACCAATGCCAGACAAAGATAAAACAAAAAAAGAAAATGACAGACCAATATCTCTGATAAACATAGATGCAAAAATCCTCAACAAAATACTAACAATCACAATACAGCAACACATCAAAACAAAAAATTATACACCATGGTCAAGTGGGATTCATCCCAGAGATGTAAGAATGGTTCAGCATATGCAATCAATAAATGTGGCACATCACATCAATAAAATCAAGGATAAAACTAGATGATTATCTCAATAGATGCAGAAAAGGCATTTGAAAAAATTCACCATTGCTTCATAATAAGGACTCGCAGCAAATTAGGTATAGAAGGAAAGTATCTCAACACAATAAAAGCCGTCTATAGCAAGCCTACTATCAATATCATCCTAAACGAGGAAAAACTGAAGGCTTTTGCCTTAAGAACAGAAACAAGACAAGGATGCCCACTCTCACCACTCCTATTTAACACAGTACTGGAGGCACTAGCCAGAGCAATCAGGCAAGAGAAATAAATAAAGGGCATCCAGCCTGGAAAAGATGAGGCCAGACTGTCCCTGTTTACAGATGACATGATCCTATATACAGAAAAACCTAAAGACTATATCAAAAAAACTCTTCATGCTGATTAATAATTTAAGTCATGTGACAGGATACAAAATCAGTGTCCCCAAATCAGTTGCTTTTTATTCTCCAATAATAAGCTAACAGAAAGAGAAATCAAGAAAGTAAGTCCATTTACAATAATCACCAAAAAAATAAAATAACTAGGGATCAATTTGACCGAGGAGTTAAAAGAACTCTATAATGAGAACTGTAAATCACTACTGAAAGAAGTTAAAGAGGACACAAAAAAGTGGAAAGATATACCATGCTCCTGAATTGGAAGAATTAACATTGTGAAAATGTCAATTTTACCCAAAGCAATCCACATATTCAATGCAATCCCCCCAAATACCAATGACATTCCTCACAGAAATAGAAAAAGCAATACTAACATTCATATGGAACAACAAAAGACTCCAAATAGCCAAAGCAATCTTAGCAAAAATACAAAACACAAAAAACCAAAAAACAAAGTCAGAGGCATAACACTACCTGACTTCAAATTATACTACAATGTTATAGTAACCAAAACAGCTTGGTACTGGCATAAAATTAGACACTAAGACCAGTGGATCAGAATAGAGAACCCAGAAATCAACCCACATACTTACAGCCAAGTGATCTTTGACCCAGGTGACAAGAACATACATTGGGGAAAAGACTGCCTCTTCAACAAATGATGATGGGAAAACTGGACATCCATATGCAGGAGAATGAAACTAGTCCTGCACCTCTCACCATATACCAAAGTCAACTCAAAATGGATGAAAGACTTAAGTAGAAGACCTGAAAATGTAAAGCTACTAAGGGTAAATATAGGGGAAACACTTCAGGAACTAGATCTGGGCACAGATTTTATGAACATGAGCCTGAAAGCACAAGCAACAGAAGAAAAAATAAACGGTATTATATCAGACTAAAAAGCTTATGCACAGCAAAGGAAACAATCAACAGAGTGAAATGACAGCCTACAGAAGGGGAGAGTGTTTGCAAACTGTACATCTGAGAAGTGATTAATATGCAGAATATACAAGGAATTCAAATAACTACACAGTAAAAAACCAAATAACTCAATTAAAAAATTGGCAAAGGAGCTGAATAGACACCTTTTGAAGGATAACATACAAATAGCCAACAGGCACTGAAAATAAAATGCTCAACATCATTAATCATCAGGGAAATGTAAGTTAAAACCATATTGAAACAACATCTCACCCCACTGAGACTGGCTGAAATTAAGAAGACAGAGAATAACAAATGCTGCTGAGGATGTAGATAGAGGGGAACACTCCTACACTGTTGGTGGTACTGTAAATTAGTACAACAATTATGGAAAACATTATGGAGGTTTCTCAAATTACTACAAATAATTCTACCATATATTCCAGCAATCCCACTTCTAGGTATATACCCAGAGGAGTGGAAATCATCATGTTGAAGGGATACCTGCACTCCCATGTTCATTGCAGCTCTATTTACAATAGCCAGGATATGGAACCAGCCTAAATGTCCATCGGTAGATGATTGGATAAGGAAAATGGTATATATACACCATGAAATACTATTCTGCCAAAAAAAAGAATGAATTTCTCCCATTCATAGCAACATGTATAAGCTTGAAGAAAATTATGTTAAGTTAAATAAGCCGGGCACAGAAGGAAAATTACCATTACCACATGTCTTTACTCATAAGTGGGAGCTAAGAGAAAGAAGGAAGGAAAGAAAGACCACAGTGATTCATTGGACTTCCAGAAAGAGAGAGCATACCTAGGGCTATGGGGAGAGTGGGGAATAGGAAGTTTGGTGATTAATTGGGTGTGGGACATTAGGAATAATTGGAATTTGTGGTAGTAGGCATGCTGATGGTATTGATCTGATCATCACATCTTGGGTACATGTGGTGATGGTCAACTTTGTACACCATGAATATGGATAATCAATTTTTAAAAAGAAGGAAGAAAAGAAATGTATTCAACACCTACCATGTACCAGGCAATGTTCTAGGCCCTTGGAATATATCAGTGGAAATAAACAGAGATAAAAAATATCTTCCTGCAAGGAGGTTAAATTCTGTTGGAAATGAGATTTTCCTTCATTGAGGCCTCTATTGTTCTTATTCCTTACTATGCTCCTTCTTCCATTAACCCCACACCCAAGAGGCTTCATGAAAGCCTTAGGACTCTGCAAAAGATAATTGAAATCCTTTCACTTTATGTGGACAAGTTAAGGCTTAGAAGGAGATAGGCCTTGCCAAAGATTATAGGATTTTATTCCTGAGTACCTAACTCCCATGTCAGTGCTCTCTGCTACTCTCCACAAGTCTGTTTGGCCCAGAGCCCAAACTGATAGTAATGTGCCTAGTACAACCTCTGAAACATAGTAATTATGCAATAAATCTTTGGTGAGTGAATGGATGTATATGTGAACAGTTCTATTCACTTACATGGACGAAAGAAGAGAAAAGCCATGAGTTTTGAAGTAAAAATGGAGGCTTGGAAAAAGACAAGAAACAGAGTGTGCCCAAAGATGAGGAGCCAAGGACAGCCCCCTCTGCCTGGAAGCAGACAAGAAGCAGAACACACCTAGGGACCTAGGCAGGATCTGAGGGCAGCATCCACCACCCAGAAGCAGTTAAGGAGCACACCCAAAATACCTCCTCCACATGGGTGGCCCTCCACAGCCACCACCTTGGCCATGGCTGCTGCAAAAGTGACTCAGTGCCACAGCAGTAGCCACAGCTATGGTGCAGGTTGTTCACCAGACACTCTACTGCATTGACACAAGGATAGTCACCAGCAGAGACCAGAAAAAGAATAGGATGTCTCTCTCCTTGAGGCTCACTCCAGAGTAATAGAAGAAGCAACTCTTTTACTGCATGACCAGACATCAATGTAGAGAAATAGAAATACAAAAATCCAGGAAAAGAAGACACCTCCAAAAGAATACTGTAATTCTTAAATACAAGACCCTGTAGAGCAGGAAACCCTTGAAAGACTGAAAAGGAATTTGGAGCAACAATCTTAAAGAAACCCACTGAGAAGATTCAGACAACATAGTGAAATGAGAAAAAAATCCAGGATATGAAAGAAGTTTATGAAGAGATTAATACCTTAAAAAAGAATGTAGCAGAATGCATGGAAGTTCAGGATTCACTCAACAAAGTAAAAAACACAACTGAGAGCTTAAGCAGCAAGCTAGAACAAGCAGAAAAAAAAAAGATCAGACTATCTTCTGATCTTGAAGATAGTCTTTTCAAAATAACCCAGATGGAAAGGAAAAAAAAATTAAGAAATAAAGAAAATCTAAGAGAGCTAGAAGTCAGACTTAAGCACAAAAACATTTGAATCATTGGTGCTCCAGAAAGGGAGGAGAAAAGAAAAGGCAGGGAAACCCCATTCAATGAAATAGTAACAGAAAACTTCCTAGGAATAGGGAGATACATGGACCTTCAGATCCAGGGGGCTCAAAGATCCCCAAACAGATTCAATCCAAAAAGATCCTGTCCAAGATACATTATAGTCAAACTGGCACAGCTCAAAGACAGAGATAATCTTAAAAGAAGCAAAGGAAAAGCATCAAGTCACCTGTAAGGGACTCCCTATCAGACTAACAGCAGAGTTCTCAACAGAAACTCTATGTGCCAGAGGAAGATGGGACAATATATTCGAAATACTAAAAGAAAAAAACTGCCAGCCAAGAATACTGTACCCAGCAAAGCTATACTCCATAAATGAGGGAAAATAGTGTATTTTCCAAGCAAATAAAAACTGCAGGAATTCACCACCACATGACCAGCCCTACAAGATATCCTCAAGGTAGTCCTGCACCTGGAATTCAAAAAACAATAATCATTAACACGAATACACAAGAAAGAACAAAAGCCACCAGTAAAACAAAAATGCAATTGAGAAAGAGAAAGAAATTAAATCTTACTATCACAGAAAACCATAATGACAATGTAATAATGCCCCTGCTTTATTTCTGGTTTTAGTAATTTTGGTTTTCTCTCTTTTTTTCTTGGTAAGTCTACATAAAGGTTAGCAAATTTTGTTGAGCTTTTTAAAGAACCAACTTTTGGTTTTGTTGATTTTCTCTATTTTTTTTTAAATTTCCTATTTCATATATTTCTGTTTTAATCCTTGTTATTTCCCACTTACGTTTGCTTTTGGTTTAGTTTGCTCTTCTTTTTCTATTTTCTTAAGGTAGAAGTTTACATTTCTGATTTGAGATTTTTCTATTTTTAATATAAGTGTTTACAAGTATAGATTTTCCTCCAAGCACTGCATGAGGCCAGCATCCTATAAATTTTGATAAGATGTGCTTTAGATTTTATCTCAAAGTACTCTCTAATTTCCCTGTGATTTTTCTTTTTACCATTGTTTACTTAAGAGAGTTATTTAATTTCCACACATTTGTAAATTTTTTAAATTTCGTCATGTTTGTGGTCAGAGAACATATTTTCTATGATCTTAGCCTTTTTAAATGTATTAAGACTTGTTTTGTGGCCAAACATAAATAAATGAACAATAACAAAAATTAAAAATGAAATAAAATTGGAGATACTTTAAAGTGTAAAAATTCTCCAAACTCTGATATTGGCTCAGAGGTCTTCCTCATGATCCTCCTCAAAGTTTCCTTGTGTGTTATTGCCCTCTAATTAGGAATGTTTTCCTCAATTCCTGGCATTCAATAAATTAAGGAATTGTTTTTAGGTTTATCTGTTACTTTTTTTGTATTGCTATACTATAATTTTGTGTCCTTGCTGATTGGGCATTTGTTGTATTTTAACTTCCTTATGTCTTAAATAGCTATTGAGATGTGACCTTTAAAGTGAATATCTCTATTGGACATCCCAAGCAATGAACTGATTTATGGACTTCCTTTTGAAATGCTACCAGATCATAAGTGAGGGAACTAACTGTAATTGACTTGGTGACAGTGTGATCTGAAATCTAACCAATCAAGTCATAATTAAGCTGTCAATTCAGTGTCCTTACCCTATGTTCTCCTCTACAATGAGATTGGACTGTAGGTGGATCAAAGGAAATCTGGTTGAAGAGGAAAACTGGTAGGTGTTTTTGTTGGGAATGACTGTGATAGTTTAAGGCAACAGAATGAGGCCACGAAGTCCCTCCTTTCATAGGAAAAAAAGCTATCTAAAAAAAATGAAAAGACTGTTTATCTTAACCCCGCCTGGCTTGTAGGTTTAAGAGAGATGGACAGATAAAATGTTTCTCTAGAACTGTCCCTGATGTGTAAATAAGTTCAATGGGGTAAATATCCATACAGGAGCTTGGAAATCCTTAGAGCAAGAACTAGATGGAAAAGAGCATTCTGGGAACTATGTAGTTTGCTGATATTTCTGTGGAGGTAGAGCAGGTTGGAGAGGTTGGAAGTAACGAATTTACCTGCATACAGAGTTTGGGAGTAGGGGGCAGCTAGTATTCTTGGGGACAAGTCAGGGCTGTCTTGATGAGCAGAATAAATCAGAATATATCAATGGATTCTCAGTATCTAGTAAGTCCTAAAATAGTGTTCATAGAACACATATAGGTGTAACCAAGGGTAAATGTCATATAGTATGTATTTAGTGGGTTAAATCTTATTCTAAAAGTTATCTTTCCCTTGTCTCTTTTCCAGATATGGATCAACTCATAAACAACTTGGAGGTCCAACTTAATTCAGGAGATGGCTCAATGCAGGTATTAAAACAGGCCAGTTATGAGGAAAATTAGGTACTAATTTTGGGCCATAATAGTATTGAATACCTGGTAAACATTACAGAACTGAAGCTCATTATTCTTTCTAACATGTTTGGGAACTGAGAAGGGGTGAAGGAAAGTAGATTTCCTGGAAGTGTCTGAATGCCTGGGTTTCAGGTTCAACTAGAAATTAGATCTGGTCTAAAAGAAACAGCCTCTGGGATCATGACTATAGAGACAAGATTAGACATTTGGTAGATAACAGCAGCCATTTATCTAGCACTATACCATACTCTCTCCTCTCTCTCTCCCTTCTCCCCCCTTTCTGGGAGAGAGAGAGATTAACGTTAAGAAATTGGCTCACACAATTGTGGAGGTATGGCGAGTCCAAAAATCTGATGGGGTAGGCCAGCATGCTGGAGACTCAGGAGGAATTACAGTTCAAGTCCAAAAACAGACAGCTGGCAGAATTCTTTCTTGCTCTGGGGAAGTCAGTTTTTGTTTTATTAAGGCCTTCAACTGATTGGATAAGGCCAGTCTACATTATGGAGGGTAATGTGCTTTATTCAAGTCCAATAATTTAAATGTTAGTCTCATCCAAAAAAAAAAAAAAATCCCTTCACAGAAACATCCAGAATAATCTTTGGCAAATATCTAGGCACTGTGGCCCAGCCAAGTTGTCATGTAAAATTAACCATCATTACTCCCAGTGTTCCCATTTTACAAAAAAGAAAACTGGATTTGGACACTTCAAGAACAAGTAACCAAAACAGATTATCTGGTTTTTACAGCCAAACACTCTGTGCTAGAGATGTTGAAGTTCCATCTTGCTCAGGGTTGAGTTCTAAAGTCATGGCATAAATGAAACCCAAATACAGTCAAAATTACCCTTGAAAATCTCTTAGATCACCTATAAAGTTGAGTATACAGTTTTGTATTTATCTGTCTCTTTACTTAAGTCACCAGATAAAGTATCTAGGTTACATTTAAGAGTCACATTTTTTTTAAATTATTTTTGATCATTAGATCTTTGGCCCATGGCATATAATTGAATTTGTTTAAGTTACATATGCATATGGATGAGACTCCTTTGTACTGTTTTAATTATATTAAATCCAATTTAATATCTTATTTACCTTAACTTGTAGCTGTTGCCATTTAGGAAGTATCAGCACATCAAAACTTTCTTTTTTTTTTTTTTTTT
>NW_007731692.1:30583-59285 GCF_000696425.1 Galeopterus variegatus
TCCCTCTCTCCCCTTCCCCCCAAGAATGTCCTTTCCGTTTGTTTGTTGTAACAACTACAAAAAAAGTATAGTTGTTATATCTTCTTCCCCGCCCCCCCTGGTTTTTTTTTGTGTGTGTTTGTGGGTAAATTAATTTGTTTATTATTATTATTATTTTTTTTTAGCTCCCACAAATAAGTGAGAACATGTTGTATTTCTTTTTCTCTGCCTGACTCGTTTCACTCAATATTATTCTCTCAAGGTCCATCCATGTTGTTGCAAATGGCAGTATTTCATTCGTTTTTATGGCTTCGTGGTATTCCATTGTGTAGATATACCACATTTTCCGTATCCACTCATCCGATGATGGACATTTGGGCTGATTCCAACTCTTGGCTATTGTAAAGAGTGCTGCAATGAACATTGGGGAACAGGTATACCTTCGACTTGATGATTGTTATAAAACATCTGCTGGCTGCTGGAGTTTGGTCATAGTTAATATCAAGAGGAAGCTGAATCAAGTAGTGTGAGATAAAAATCAATTGTACTTGTAATAAAAATTACTCAGTGAAATGTTGTCAAGCATGCATAACTACCTTATTGTGAAGTCTCAGTTTACCTAAGTATAGTTCTAGAAATGTTTTTTCATGCATTATTAGGTATAATGAAGTTCTAGAATTTGAAGATACTTTGAAATTGGTTCAGAGTATAGAAAATTCTGGATAATAGATGGTCTATCTAAGTACTTTTTTTTTTTTTTTGCTTCTTGACATTTTAGGATATCTTGCTTTTAGTAAATAAAGCTAGGGTGCTTGTGGTACATGGCCACAGAACACAGGCCATGTCTCAGGGGACAAAGACTGGGAGTTTGTATTCTATAACTGCACAGTGTTGGCATTATCCCAATGGGCAGAAACCTCCTGGTTTGTTTCATTACATGATTTGTTTCATTACATGATTGGGGAGTGGCTGTCTAGCTCAGGACACACATGCTACTCTCCCTTCTCTGAATTCCTATATATACCATACAACAAATGAGCAATTGGTTGTCACCTCCTCTTTGGTTCTAGATTCTGATTATTTCCTGGAAGTGGGATTTCTTGGTCAAAATGTATGAGCAGCTTTAGGGTTCTTGTTTTATACATGTATCCACTCCCCCACCAGTTAATATTGTTAACAGTTTGGCACATATTTTCACATAGTCTCGTATATTCTCTCTCTGTCTCCATCTCTCTGTCTCTCTGTCTCTCACACACATTTTCTTACTTTTGAAATAAATTACATCAAGGAACTTCACCCCTAAATAATGACCATCTCATACATAACTATATCAATACAGCCACACTCAAGAAAATGAACAGTATTTCCATAATACTATTTAATTGAGTCATATATTTCTAAAAGATTCTCAGTGCCACCTTTTTCCCACACTGCTTTTTCTGCCTCGATCATCCTGTCTAATTTATCAGGCCCTCCACTTTCCCTAGGACCCAAATTCCAATTCCATTTCTTCCATAAAACTTTCACTGACAACCCCAACTCTCATAAATCTCTAGCGCACTCACGCTCCCTGAGTACTAAATTATCTGTATCAGTCACTCATGTGACTCTGCTCAGTACTTTTTCTCTATTGTCAAGTGCTTCATGTACATATCTCTTGTCTTCCCAGTGATATTTTTGTCTTGTGAACTTCAATTTTTTTATTTCCCACCTTCATAATTTTGTCACGTCCTTGTCAAATTTACTTACTCTTTAAAAATCAGCTAAATTAATAGATAGATACGTTATTTTTCCCCTAAGCAATCTAGAGAATTCTAGATTGTGTTCGATGTGAGATATTAATTTCCTAAGACTGCTGCAACAAATTGCCATGAGCTGGGTGGCTTAAAACAACAGAAATTTATTCTCTCATAGTTCTGGAGGCCAGAAGTCCAAAATCAAGGTGTTGTCAGTGTCACACACCCTCCAGAGGTTCTAGGAGAAAATCTGTTCCTTGCCTCTTCCAGTTTCTGATGTATGCAGGCATTCCTTGGCTTTTGGCCACATCACTCCAATGTCTGCCTGTATATTAACATTGCCTTTTCTGTGTCTCTGTGTGTCTCTCCTCTGTATGTCTCTTATAAGACATAGATCATTGAGTTTAGTGCCCGCCCTGATAATCCAGGATTATCTCATGATTCTTAACTTAATTATACTGCAAAGACCCTTTTTCCAAATGAGGTAACATTCATGGGTTCTGGGGATTAGGATGTGGACAAATCTTTTTGGGTGCAACCACTCAGCTCACGACAGTGTGTTTTATATATATATATATTTTTTTCTGATGTACAATAAAATAAGTATACAATTATCAAAATAAAATAACTTCTTCCATGTATCATCCCAAAACAATCTTACATGCTTTGAGAAAGAAAAAGTCTTTTATCTTATTGTTTTTCATATTTTCAATAGTTTCATGCTAGGTATTAATATTTCCACATTTTCATGCAAGGTGCTAAGCAAATACCTAATAGATGAATATATGCACACATATTATATGTACATATGTACATTTCTGATCTCATTTTACCTGGATGTGGCTGCTACTATCTCATTCCCTTAAGATTGTCTAGTTCATTAGTTTATACAAATTGATGAATCCTTTGTCCCACAGTGCTCCATTTTCTGGTGCTATTGACATGGTAGTGATATAAGACTCGAAATTCTCTATGATTATATTAAGTCTAGCTTTCTAATAATATCCATTTCCATCCACCTCTCCTCTCTCTAATACCCAAACACATGATGTCCTTATTAGAGAAAGATTGGAGTTTCAGAGGATTAAACTGGCTTTTTGACCTAAACAATGAATGTGAGCAATATATGTATGTGCATGCATGTGCACCCAGGCATGAAAATGATTAGTCTAAGCCCAGAGCAAAGCTAGAAGGGACCTGTGTATACATACAGCTTTCCTCTTTTTGTTTAGGAGGAGCCTGGGCTTTATCTTGTTACCATGACAACACCCCTTCCTTTCCATTCCACCTAGTGTGTTGTCTGGAGTATTTTGTTCTTCCATTTTCTTTCTAATCTTGCCTTCCCACTTTCAAGCTCCACATCAAAGATATTTCAAATAAATGAAAAGTGGATGATACTTTGTTTTTAACAATTTATTCCCCTGACCCTCCATCACTCAGGGTAAGATAGGGCAGAACCTATCTTCATCATATGCTAAAGAGCTTAAGTATTTATAAAATTGACCACTTTTTCTCTGGGTTTCTTTCTAGTTTGATGATTTTGAAAAGAGAATTCTCAGTGCACACAAACAAAAATTATTCACTATGATAGTGTATAGATTTGGAATGCTTATCTTTAGACCATAAAGTAAGGTCAACCTTTAGAGTTGCTTTTGAGTATGGTCTGTTTTCTTGAGGAAGCTTACTTTCAGAAGATAGCATTCACATCCAGAAAATACTTGCTACAGGCTATATTCACTTAGACATAACAGGCACACTTGAAAGTGATATGTACAGAAAGAAATATGTGATAATA
Source organism: Galeopterus variegatus (assembly GCF_000696425.1). NCBI lineage: Eukaryota > Metazoa > Chordata > Mammalia > Dermoptera > Cynocephalidae > Galeopterus > Galeopterus variegatus. Next base: position 34,094 of record NW_007731692.1, read on the forward strand.
TGCTTTGAGGAACTTACTATTAAAACATTAAAATTCAAACAACTGGCCCTCCAACATTTCTTTCAAAAGTCTTATGATGATGGCAGAAGAGGAGTAGTGACTGAAGCCCTGTTGGAGACAGGGTTGTTTTGGTTAATAAGAATTGGCAGACCACAAGACAGGCTTAGACTACAAAAGGAACAACTCATGATGGCTTTTGGGAGAAGGGTACTATAACACATCTCATCAAGCAATAAGAATATGTTCTCCATTTTCTATACTTTCATCAGTCAGCTTCCATTTTGTGTATTCCTCAATAACATGTTTTTTAATAAAATGAGTAGCTGTAGATTGAGTACCAGCTAAGCACAAGGTCTTGAGCTAATAGCATTAGTGTAGGCAGTACTTAGCATCTTGGAAATGATGTTTGTTTAGCAAGAGAGTAAGGTTACCAAAGTCATCTCCATTTTCTATTTAGGATTCAAAACTTCAGCTTCCTTAGGTTTCTGAGCCTAAAGCACAGAGTTCAGAAAGTCCCTAAAAAACTTAGCTAGGTCTTTCCTTAATGCTTACTGGCAGATTGTGTCTATTTATACATCTGCACCCACAAGTCTACATTTTTATAGAAAATGATATTACACCAAACTTCTTCTTATGCTTTCTATTGTAACTCTATTTCTCATTGTCATTGACAGCCATGACAGACAGACTGGAAGGAGATACTAATTCCCGTTCTTCCTTAGAAATTCCTTGAATTTTGCCTCTTTGATCTGGGAATAGAGCTAGTCAGGTGAAGAGAGAAGTGGAAGATATAGAAAAAATGTGAGCTTAAATTGAGTTGGGGAATTCAGAGGGCAAGGGATTTGTATGTTCAGCAGAGGCATTCTTGACAACTTCCTCTCCCTACTCCTCCCCCTCCAATAGAATTCTACTGCCCTCCTTCCCTGGATGAGCTGAATCCACCCATGAGGGATGGATTACATTAGAAATATGTGAAACAGTGGGACAAATCACAGAAATCCTGTCCTAGAGGAGCAGATTGAAGTAATGTTTGTACCATAAACCAGGCCTGAGTTGAGGTGGAGCCTTGAAAATCAAGAAACTAAGAATGTCACAACATAGCGGAAAGAAAAGCAAATGACAGTCTGGCTCAATTCTGGAGATAAAGCATGGATGATTTTTTGATGCCTTTACTCATTCCTAGCATGCTCTGTGGGTTTTTTAAATGAAGTCAGAGCAAGAGTTCATGATCTTATTATCTCTTGTCTAATTTTTTAAAAAGCATAACCATAATATAATGATCACATCTTCAAGTTAATAATAATTCCTTAATATCACCCAGTCAATATTTGAATTTCTCCAAATGTCTCATAAACATCCCACCAAGATTTTTTTCCTTGCTTTCTTGCTGATCTCTTTGAGTTTAGTCTTATTCCTCTTTCAACCTATCTTCATTGAGAAGCTAGTTAAATCTCACAGCAATAGCTCTGTCCATGTCATTTCCCTCCAAACAATTATTTTCTGTCATCCAGCCTTTTCTTGACCACCACCTTCCCTCACTTTTCAAATACATAAAACTAAAGCATGGTTATATTTTATATAGAGGATGCATTCCTGAACATCGCTCATAATAGAAAATTCCCATAACTCAAATATAATGCTGATAAAGAATGGAAGCTTGTTTGTTTACTGGCTAAAGTGGCACCACCATCTCCAAGGCCGTCTTCAAGATCCAGAGTGTTGCTTGGCAATGACCTATGCAGTTCACAATATCCTTGACCTTTAAATTCATGAAATTCTTAGGCTGGGGCTTTACATATAAAGTGATCATTCATTAGTATTTTTTAAATATCCCACAATTTAAAATTTGCACAATTCAATTTTACATGTAATCTAACTAACTGCACTGCATCATTATTTCTTAAGCATGTTGTCTGTTGTTGTGTTTGCAGACAGGAATATCTTTCTTACCTCCTCTCTGCCTACAGAACTATTAATTCTCTATGACTCATCTAAGAGATCACTTCTTCTTTGAGGCCTCCTCTGTGTAGATCAAATGAATCATTCCCTTTTCCTTTTCTAAAACATCTTGCTTATCTATCTGTTACATCACTTATTATTGTGTGACTTGTAAGCTGCTCACATCATTCAATCATTATAGTTAGTATGTACTTCTTGCCTACACCTTATTCATGTGTGCTGCCACTAGGCTTATAGTGGATACTCAAAGTGTTGACTTTAATATTGCAGGATTATTATGAAAATTGAATGAAATAATTTTTATCAGTTGCCTGATACAGTACCTAGTAGTTGTGTTCAGTAAAGTTTCCCTTTCTTTTTCCATACAACACCATGTATTCTTTCCATGAGAAGAGAATAAAGATTTTCTTTCCTTCATTGCTAATATGTCTCTTCAAAATACTAACACTGTTTTCGCATCACTCATTTGTTTATTTATATATTTTAGGTCACTGCCCCTGTTCAGATCAGAGATTCCCCTGAGACAGCAGACAGAAGTAATATGACATCTCCACCATTCCTGGATGCCAACCCCATGGAGAACCCAGCACTGTTTAATGACATCAAGATTGAGCCCCCAGAAGAACTTCTGGATAATGATTTCAGCCTGCCCCAGGTGGAACCAGTTGACCTCTCCTTTCACAAGCCCAAGGCTCATCTACAGCCTGCTAGCATGCTGCAAGCTCCTATATATCCTCCCAAGCCACAGTCTGCTCCCCAGACCCTTGAGGTATCCACCTCAACATCTGACATGGGCACTTCAGCAAACATCCCTACTGTTCTGACTCCAGGTTCTATCCTGGCTTCCTCTCAGGGCAGTGGTAGCCAACAGATCTTACATGTGATTCATACCATCCCCTCAGTCAGTCTGCCAAATAAGATGGGTGGCCTGAAGACCATTCCAGTGGTAGTGCAGTCTCTGCCCATGGTCTATACTACATTACCTGCAGATGGAAGCCCTTCAGCCATTACAGTCCCACTTATTGGAGGAGATGGCAAAAATGCTGGATCAGGTGAGTATCAATATTGTTCCTTTCCTGGGTCTCACCTTCCTCCATCTAATCCCTTTTTGGGTCATGCTGTCTCATGCGTATTTTCAACCCCTCCAATTATTCTTGTACCCTACTTCAAGAGTAATCTTTCATAAATACTGGTTTTTGTTATGTCTCTTTAATGCTTAAGAATGTACCATGACTCTTTATTGCTAAAACCATGCTTGTCAAATGGGTATGCATATCCTTGAGTAAAATGTGATGCATCATTATGGAACCTCTAAATTATTTGATAGCAAATAATTTAAAGCATTTTATATTTAAAAATATGATTATGTTATAGAGCAAAATGCAAAATTTGAATAATGTTTTAAGATAAAATGCTAACTTCAAAAATAGTTTAAGCTTACTGCGGTACCCACCCTGGGACTTTCCAGGAGAATGTATATATTCTTCTATGCCATTAGGAATGCTTTTGTGGAAAAGTTGAGAACAGTGTTTCTATCCCTACCATATTAAGTTAACCTTAGCTCCTGCCTCTCCCAATGCCTTCCCTTTTCTCTTTTATACAAAAAAATAGCCCTTTTTGAAACATTGCCATCTTCCCTATGTTCCTCTTCATTTGGCATCTATCACCCTCCATATTACTTTTTTAACTTGCCTGTATCACAAGTGTATGGGCATTATTTCTAACTGAATGATAAATTGTTCAAGAATAAGACTATCTTATTTTTTGAATGTGTGCCTCTCCAGAGAACTTAACACAGTGCTAGATAGTAGTGGTCTTGCAACAAATAATTTGATGGACAAACAAACTTGAAAATTTGTCAAGGAGAGAATTCATATGCAATAATCTTGCCTTTTATTCAATTTTTAGAGTCAGTTCAGAATTCAGAAGACCTATGAATTAGGTCTCCCTTCCACCACTGTCTCCCAGCCACCAAGTTCCCCTCCCAGAGGTATCACAAAGTAGTTAAACTAAAGTAAATTTGTAATCAGGAATGATCAAAGAAAATTATGTGGCCTCTGAAGTAGTTCAAGATATTTAGCTTCACTATATCTATAGTATTATAATCAGTTTTGGGTGTCGTGCCTTAGGAAAGACATTGAAAAATTGGAGTATAATCAAAGGAGAGAGATTCAAACCCATGTCAGATGAGGAGCTAATAATGTTGAGCATGCATTAAAAAGGTTGAAGGGCAGTTACATGGAAATGATTAGGAACCAGATTTCAGCTCAGTACAAAAAAGAATTTTCTAAAAATTCTAAGAAAATAATTTTCTATCTTTGAAATTTGATACCCTGTGATCATTCATCACTAAATGTAGGAGCGTAAAAAACAACACACTAAGTGTCAAGTTGTCAGTACTCTGTGGTGGTATTTTGAATAAAAATATCATCACCAATTAGTGTTTGATTATGGTAATGATGTGTTCATAACAATCTTGTTTTTGAGATATGATATCAATTTCCATATAGGAAGGGAGAGTCAAGCAAAAAAAGGAAACAAACAAAAAAGGAAATAAAATTCTCTGTATGAGAGTGTGCTGAGATCAAGGCAGTGAATCCCCTCAACCCCCATAATATCCATCAGTCCATCAGAGCCATTTTAAATAAGCAGAATAAATTTTTTAAATGTTCAATGTAGTTTAAACTAAGGACATTATTAGCCCAGTGGTCTCCAAAATGGGGTGCTTACACCTTGAGGGGCACACAAAACAATCAATACAGGAAGAAAGTACCAATATTTACATTTTCGTATCTTTTATAAAAAATGACAGATAATATTGTATGTTTTTATCATGTACAACATGATATTTTGAAATATATATACATTGCGGAATAATTAAATCTAGCTAATTAACAAATGCATTACCTCACATAGTTGTCATTTTTGTGGTGAGAACATTTAACATCCACTCTTTTTACATTTTTTGAGAATACAATATACTGTCACTAACTATAATCACCTTGCTGTACAATAAATAGATCTCTTGAAATTCCTCCTATCTAACAGTAATTATGTATCTATTGACAAACGTCTCCCCCCTGCCAAACCACTCCAGTCTCTGGTAACCACCATTCTACTCTCTGCTTCTGTGAGATCAACTTTTTTTAGATTCCACATAGAAGAGAGATCATGTGGCATTTGTCTTTCTGTGCCTGGTTTATTTCACTTAACTTAATGTCCTCCAGACTCATCCAGATTGTTGCAAATGGCAGGGTTTCCTTCTTTTTATTGCTGAATAGTGTTCCATTGCTTATATATACCACATTTTCCTTATCCATTCATCCATAATGGATACTTAGGTTGATTTAATATCTTGGCTATTGTGAATATTGCTGTAATAAACATAAAAGTGAAGGTATCTTTTTGACATAAAGGATTTTATTTCCTCTAGATATATACTTAGTAGTGGGATTGCTAGATCAAATGGTAGTTCTGTTTTTAATTTTTTGAGGAATCTTCATACTGTTTTCCAATGGCTATATTAATTTACATTTCTACCAACAGTGTACGAAGGTTTCTTTTTCTCCACATCCTCAACAACACTTATTATCTTTTGTCTTTTGGATAACAGCCATTCTAACTGGGATGAACTGATGATATGTTTCTTTTTGTTTGTTTTTTTCATAATATACACAAAATTTTAGGCTACTAGTACATTTATATCACATCTGCACATGCACACGCAGAGACATACACACATACTGAGATTCATGCTTGAAACTTTTTAGTGAATGATACATGGTCAAAGTATAGAGACAAATGCACTACCTAAATACTCCCTTGCACCTTATCACCAACCTTAAATTCCTTCTATATAGAAATTTTGAAGCTTTCGTTGGATCTTGGAAATTGGTGACCACTTGATTGAGTTTTGTTAGGAATTAGAAACATCCATGGTTAATAATAAGGAATATTTGAGGGCTTCTCCCAACATAGGTGGAAAGGAAAGGTGCTAACATATATCAAGCACCTACTAGGTGCTAGGCGCATGTTTTATGTAGCACAAAGGCCAAAGAAGATGTTCTTACCTCTGGGATAATCCTAGAAATTGATCTTCGGACAGCCAGGGAACTATTCTGAGAGATCAACTCAATAAACATACATTGATCCTGACTTTTCAGCAGACCCTGTTCTGGGAGTTGGAGATACAGAGATGAATCATATCCAGACCCTATCCTAGAGAAATTCACATTAGAGTGGTACCAGAATGCTCCTTACTACCCTTCCCTCAAAGACATTTCTGTTCCCTGCTATGCTAAAAATTTTAAGTGTTATTTTCTTCCCACACAGATACATTTTTCCATCTTTGCTTTTTCTTTATTTCTCTACCTTGCTGCCACTTCTTAATGTGGGCCAAACTGGGAGTCCTGAAAATGATTACAGAGGCACATATGTTTCTGGCTCACACTGCTCTCTTTCTTTGCTTCTAGTGAAAGTTGACCCCACTTCCTTGTCTCCACTGGAAATTCCGAGTGACAGTGAGGAGAGCGCAGTTGAAAGTGGATCCTCAGTCTTACAGAGTCTACAGGGACTACAGCAAGAGTGAGTGCTTTTGTCTTTACTTCAGGTCTCTGTGTATGTGTGTGTATATGTGTGGGTATGAATGAGAATAGCGCTGCAACTAATTATTAAATATATCAGTAAGAATTTGAGGACAACGAGATGTAGGTAAACTGCCTTCCCAGCAAAGGTGTATGAGTTTGTTTGCACACATGTGTTGCTTTGCCTCCCACAGATTTGTCACCCCTTTTCCCCTGGGTGACTTCCATTTGGTAAATTAACCATGAATGGGGTTCTCTTCCCGCATTTATTCTCCAGACCAGGAAGTTACAGAAAGAGAACATAGGTGGGGTTTTTGCTAAGTATAGTTTAACAAGTTTAACAATAGAAGCTGGTAACATTCAGTAAAACAAGCAAGGTGACATTCCATAATACAATTTTCAAGAAGTTAAGTTGATCCAGCAACAAAAGCTTGATCTTAGCAAACATTCTCTTCTTACAGCAATTTCCCAGTATCTTTACATACCAATCAGTAACCTGTCTTTGAGCCAGCAACCTTGCTGTGTTACAATTCTTTATCTTACAACAGAGACCAGCCTGGGGAAAGTTTCCTGTCCCCTGCAAGGTCAACATTTTATATGTACTTTTAAGAAGCTAGGCCAAACTGGAAACTGCAAGACTGGAAAACCAGGCCTTGTGAAATACATTTGCTTTATGTATATTCCACACACATGTGCATGTACATGCATGTTGTGGTAGAGTTATGTTATAATTGTAGATCATCTGTAGATCATCAATTTTACCCTTGAAAAATCTTCAGATTTCCCATAAAGTGCAGTTGTGTACTCTTTCTTTCTATAAGTTTAAAACGGCCTTATCTTTCAATGTTGAAATTCATTGGAAATAGACGGCTTGTAATTAGCAACTATGTTGTATGAAAAATGCATTTCTCTAAGCACAAGAATGAGATTTATTGAAGTAAAATGCTCACATTGTGTGGGAACACATCACTCAAGGAAATATTACCAACTCCCATGCTTTCTCAGGGACCTGAACTTACTGAGCAGAATGGCCTAGTGGAGAGAATTGCTTGCACTATTCCAATTATTTCTTCTCTTGGAGATATAGGGTTAAATTTGCATCAATTAAAAGCAGGTATGAGGTGGCACCACTGTATGTAAGTTAATTTCTTTAGCCTCTACTTTAAATCATTCTTTGGCCTTATCTCTCTTTCCTTGCTCAGACCACCAGCAATGGCCCAAATGCAGGGAGAAGATTTGCTTGACTTGAAGAGAAGACGGATTCACCAATGCGACTTTGCAGGATGCAACAAAGTTTACACCAAAAGCTCTCACCTGAAAGCTCACCGAAGAATCCATACAGGTCTGCCCAACCCCATCCCACTCCACCCCCACATACATACACACAGTCTAAGTCTCTCAGAGACAGAAAGAGAAGTCTTGAAACAAAGTCTAATTCATTTATACTCATGGGCATAGGCCCCATTCATTGGTTTTATCCCAATGTTTTGTTCCTACTCTAAGGCAAATTTTATAAAACCAGCCTAAGGAACACTAAGCTTTGTGTCTTCTGAATAGTCATCATCTCCAGTGAGCACCTGTGGGTATTTCTAACTGGGAAGTCATAACACTGAAGCAAAGATAAAGGCAGTAAAGACATTCCCTCCCTTACTACCAGGTTCCCACAGGTTCTACTGAGCATGGAAAGGCACAAAAGTAATTTAAACTTAAGTGAAATTTAAAAAGGCTTTTGGAGTTCAGCACAATATGCTAACCTATAATGCACCTTTGTTCACATTAGAAAAAAGGTTCACATATATAAGTAAAGCAGACCTGGTGATGATTGTCAAACTGGAGGGCATAGGTCCCATCTGAATAAGGAGAGCTGAGTATTAGGAAACCTAAATTTTAAAGAAAAGGACAAAAATCTAGCTTTTTATGTGAAATGTTCTAGATTTTGAAAGTTGGCATCTAGTTCAAAACTTTATTATAAAACCTGGGATTCAGAGAAACCTGCCTAGAAGCCAGGTGCAGCTGGCAGATTCATCCAACTTCAAAAATTATATCAGTACTTGGCCAATTTGTTTCTTCTACACTCCTACTAACTCCCCCACTCTCCATTGTATTATTTTGAAGCACATTCCAAACATTAAATCATTTGAGTCATAAATACTTCAGAATGTATTTTTAACAGACAAATATTTCTAAACATAAGCATAACACCAATAGCATTTAAAAATTTCTTAGTATCAAATTTCCCCAAATGTCTAATAACTGTTTTTTTAAAGTTCGTTCAAATCAGTGTCTAAACAAGTCTCATTCATTGAATTTGGTTGATATTTCTCTTAACTTTTTAAAAAATCTTTAATTATCCTTTCTCTTGTTTTTTCTTTTATTTGTTGAAGAACCTGGGTCATTTGTCCAATAGAGTTTGCCAAATTCTGGATTTTTCTGATTACAGCTTTATTGTGTCATTTTAACATGTTCCATGTTCTTTATAGTTCCTTTAAACTGACAATTATATCTGGAGGATTAATCAGATTCAAGTTCAATTTTTGGCAATATATCATAAGGAGTACTCTGTGTTTCTCTTGCGTGGCATTAGAAGGCATATGCTTCTTGGTTGCCTCTGTGTGATGTTAAGGTTGATCAGTGGGTTTGGGTCTCTGACCTATAACTTCTAGATGATTATAAAGATAGGATGCAGATCTGAAGGCAGTTGAATGAATTCATTTAATAAGAAACAATGTGGTATAGTTTTAGTATACATATTTCATAGATATATCCAGATAGTATTGAGTTTGTATGTCCTTTCCTTACTACAATCTGTCCCCTTCACTCCCCCCCAAAGACATCAGTTCACATTAGTTCACATATCCCCCCTTTAGGTTTTAAAATTATGCTCCTTGATGGTATAGAGGGAAAAATAATGAACAGGAGGTTTAGAATGCCTAATTTCTAACTCCAGCTCTCCAACTAAGTTGCTGTGTGATCTGATACACGTCTTCCTACCTCTTTGTTCCCAAGTTTCATCAATTGTAAAGTGAAGGGATTGGTCTAGGTGATACCATGACTATTTTTAGTCTGGAACCCTGAATTTCAATGTAGCCAGGTATATGCCCATCCAGAAGTTCCCAGGTGTAGACAGATTGGAAATTGCTTTATAATGCTAATGGCTGACTTCCTTTCCTATGTCACCTCTCTATTCTTGAACTGAAATAACAATAGATATTATTTGCTTATTTTACTTTTCAGATTTCAGTGTTATTTTTCCCCCTAGTGGTGCCAGCTTCCCATATGAAGGGAGAAAATGGGCCTAAAATATAGGCAGTTCTTAGCTTTGAGTTGTATAAGTGAATGCCTTATCTGATAAAAGATCATAACAGCCAGATAGCTGAAGAATGGTGACTACTAATGCCTACTTGAATCTCACTTTGTTTAGATTCAGAATTGTTCTTATTCTACTCAGTTCTTAGGATTGACATGAAATCTTTGCCACAGGTCTGTGATCTCAGGGATAGTCACTTGAAGGTACTTTATGGAAGAAATTTAACTTGCCCTAACTTCTTGACTCACACTAGGGTTAGTCAGTTTAAGGAATGAAGTGACAATTCTGTACATACCCATGTCCCTGGACTATTGTAGTAGGCCTCTAACTGGTCTTCCTGACATAATTCTTTCCTCACTACAATTCACTCTTCACACAGCAGCCAGAGGACTTTCATTTGTTTTTGTTTTGTTTAGATGTAAATCAGATCATAGAACTTCTTCAGCTTAAAATCTTCCATTAGCTTCCCATCATACTGTGAATGAAATCTAAGTTCCTTACAATGTCCTAAAAGGCCTGTGGGATCTGGTGTCTGACTAGTTCCATCACATGACACTTCTTATCAATTAGATCTTAGTTTAAATGTCTTCTGCCCAGGAAAGTCTTCTCTAAGCCTATCTTAAGCAGTACCCCTTCCCAATTATCTGTGTAAGAACACCCTATTTAATTCTTTGGTAGGAAGAGTTTTAAAGTAGGGGAAATAACATAATCAATGTGGGAAGAAGTCAGCTATGCAAAAAAATCTTGGGGAAAGAATGTTCTTGGCTAGGCAGAGTACAAAAGCTGTGAGGTGGTAGTAAGCTTGCCTTGTTATAATAATTGACAGAAGTCCAGCATAACTAAGGCATCCTGAGTGCAGTGGTGGGTGGGGGAACCATTGAGGTGCAAGTGTGGAAAGGGAAGGCCATTTAAGAGGCTACTGTAGTGATCAGGAAAAAATTGATGGCCTGACTGGGATGTTGTCAGTGGAGGTGGAGAGAAGGAGGTATATTGATTATTGAGAAGACACTGATGACTCTCAGCATCCTGTTTTAGGTGACTGGGTGGTTGGGGGCACCATTTATAGAGATGGGGAGTTTGCCAACAATCACAAAACTAATAAGTGGGAAAAGCCCCTTGGAATCAAGCCTTGGTAAACAACCTAGATATACTTTTCTTTATTGCTGGTATGCCACAGGTTTCTTGGGATTGAGGCAGCTGCAGAAATGGCTGCTTTGTTGCCCTCTAAAGACTATGGTTCATTGCTTGGGGTCCCTAGAGTGTGCTATCACTGTCTTTGGTGGATATTCTTTCAGCAGAGAGCCATGAGGTTCTTGCTTATCTGGAAACCCCCTCTAGCATGCAATACAGGCTTTCATCTCCTCTGAGCCTGTAATCATACAAAGCAGGAGATACAGATACAACAGTTCCCATTAAACATACTGTCAAGCCCCAGTAGTTTTATAATGGTGTCAGCCATTCACCCAGACTCAAAATTTATTATTGATTCTTAGTATTCTCTGTGCCCTCAGTTATTTATTTCTAAAGTTCTGTGACTTCTTCCTTATTTTGAATAGCTCTTTTATTGAGGATGTAAACAGAGTGGTCAAGAGCATGTATTGTGAAGTTACACTGTCTGGATTTGACATCCCAGTCTACTACTCACTGCTGAAAGTTACTTCACCTCTCTTTACCTCTGTTTCCTTATCTAGGGATAGTAAAAGTATAAAACACTTACAATATTATCTGGCATGTAATAAACACTCAATAAATGTTAGTTATTATTAATGTTGATCTTTCAATTCCAGTCTCACTGCCACCCCTTTAGTTTTTTTTTTCCTTCTATTTTTGATTCCTCCATCAATTCAACAAATAGAGTGCTTACTTTATGTGCCAAACAAATATAATCTATTTGTAGTAACCTCCTATCATTGTAATCTACCTTACACACTATGGCTAGATAATTTTAATGTACAACTTTGACCAAGTCACTCTTGAGTTAAAGAAAATATTTAGTGTTACCCCCCCCCAACACACACTCACACCACATTGCCTTCATGAAGTGGTGTACCAAGATGGAGAGGGCAGTGGGAGCTGTCTGTCTGTCCTGGAGGGAAAGAGTATTTTATCATCGACATGGTTTAAAATTGGCACACGGTGATAATAAAAACAGACTAACTTTTAGTCAATTTTATTGTTGTTTTAAAGTTCTCTGTTGTCAATGCATCCTCATTATTGCCTGCACATAAGGAATACTGTGCCCACTCTCCACCCTACCCCCTTTGGTATGTCATTGCCCTTTATGCTTAAGTCCAAATTTTCTTTTTTTAAATCCAAAAGTTTTAGTCTGTTTTTTTATAAGAGGGATCATCTCATAGGTACTCCTGTAAAGATGCCCCATGCTCCAGGATGGCTGATCCTATGTATCTATCATTCTCTGCACTGCCTTACCAGACATTGCCTTCAACTGACTGGGTTGCATTTTGTTTTCTGCTTCACCCATCTGAAACCTACCTGTACCTCCATCTCAGTGCCTTCACACTAGCCCAGAGATTATCTAGTCTTGGAAGTTATATCACAGTTACTATCTTTGTCACATAGTTAATACGTATGTTTTATATTTTGAATTCTTTTTCCCTATGTATGTTTTGTTCTTCAATTTAGATGATAAGTTGATGGATGTCATGGGTTGTGTCGTATGAAGTTCATTGGCACAAACAGGAGCTTGTTCAATGATAACGAAAGGTAACTGCTTTTGAAATAGGAAAATGGGCATCGTTGCTGAATTTCTGTACAGTAATTTGTGTGTTCTAGCAATGAGCCCCTATCACCACAGGGTGTCACTGCTTTATAAGTCAAATTTTCTTCATTTGGGTGTAGTGAGGTAGGAATTCTCAGGACAAATTCTTGAGAGATCACATTAAAATGTATAAATAGTAATGTGGCAGTTGAGAGGTACAGAGATAGTATAGAATTATATAGAATAAATAGCGAAAATCCCATTTACACACTCGCAACACCCTCTGAATTCTCATTCATCTCCCAACTGTTAATGATGTACTGTGTAGCTTTTCAGATCTTTTCCTTTGTCTGGTGTGTGTGTGTGTGTGTGTGTGTGTGTGTGTGTATGTGTGTGAGTGTGAGCGTGTGTGTGTGCGTGAGAGAGAGAGAGAGAGGCAGATGCTTAGAAAACATAAATGTGATCTTACTCTGTGTGTGTCTCTGTGTGTGGTCATTCAGTAGGTTTTTCTTTTCCTTTGATAACATTTTATTGGCTATTGGCCATATTTTGGTCTCAATACATCTCTCTCTATCTCATTCTTTCTAGCAGCTAATGTAGCAATTTATGAATATTGAAATGATCAGTAATTAACATCTTTAATCTTCAAAATGGTTGCCTAGGTATAATCCAAAGCTGTGACTCAGGCTGAATTACATTCTGTTGCCCATTATCTGAAAGCTATACAGTTAATTAGTGAACATTTGTGAGGGTTGATGAGTGGTAAGAAGTTGAAAAACAATATTTGCAAACCAGATTGCCACCAGAATTTAGAGCAGCATAAAATTAACTGCCCTGGAGAATTTATAAGAAGGAAGAGGAGAAAGAGCCAGAGAAAGAGAGATGATTAGAATACCAAACATTTTATGTCTGCATTATTGCTTTCTTCTGATTATAAAATAATACATGCTCATTGTAGAAGATGGGAAACAGAAATGTATTAACAAGAAAGCAAACATTACCTTAATCCTATAAGCCAGATTTAACCACAGTTAATATTTATTTTTGCTCATATATCTTCTTTCCTTTTTTATTTTGAAATTTTTGCTATAAGATACAGCATCATGATTTTTAAAGCATTCAAACAGTACAATAGGATATAAAGGAAAAAGGAAAAGTCCTCTTCCCACCATACGTCATCTTCACTTTCCAGATAATCATTCACTGTTAATAATTTCTCTCATAATTTATGCTTAAGTTTATTGATGTTGCCTTTATTCTGAGTATAAAAATGTACAGTGTGTGACCTATACACCATAATGGGGTTGTACTGTGTTAATGTTTTCCTACTACTTTTTTCCTTTCAGCTTTCTATCTTGAGCATATATATCACATATATAACCCAGATGCAACCTGAAGATTCTAAGCATGGAGATATTTCAAAGTTTGATATGACACCTCTACCCATACCTTGGGCCCTTGAGTTTCTGAACTTTCATAGAAGAAGGCCTGTAGCTTTAGCTGAGGTGCCTTTCCAACAAATCACACATTCTTCCTGAGTATATGGCTCTATTTTAGACTATTCAGTAGGACGTATTAGAGGAGAAGATATGGTTACAATAAGTGGTATATAGTGGACAGTGTCAAAGACCTGGATTTGATTCCCAGTTTTATTGCTTACTAGCCATCTTTTAAGAAGAAAATATTTTGAACAATCCTGTGAGGTATTTCTATCCACCTTTAGAGATGAGAAAACTGAGACCCAGCGAAGGAGAAGTGATTATTTAAGATCACACTTCTAGTATATAATTGGCCAGAGCCAATTTGCTTTCTACTCTACCATCTCAGCCTCTCTTGAGGACTTCTGTTAAATAACAATGTCTTATATACTTAAAAATTGCCAAAAGAGTAGACCTTAAGTGTTCTCACCACAAAGAATAAGTATGTGAGGTAATATATGTGTTAATTAGCTAGATTTAGCCATTTCACAATGTATACATATTTGAAAACATGTTGTACACAGTAAATATATACAACCTTTATTTGTCAGATTAATTAATTAATTAAAAAGATGAACCAGAGCATGCCTTCATGCGATTGCCTCACTTTTTGACTAAAACATTGATAAAAGTTATGTATTCTAATGTCTTTCTAGTATCTGAGCATCTTGTCTCTGATTCCCTTTGTTTTGTCATATTCCCCTTTCAGGAGAGAAGCCTTACAAATGCACCTGGGATGGCTGTTCCTGGAAATTTGCTCGCTCAGATGAGCTCACCCGCCATTTCCGCAAGCACACAGGCATCAAGCCCTTCCGGTGCACAGACTGCAACCGCAGTTTTTCTCGCTCTGACCACCTGTCCCTGCACCGCCGGCGCCATGACACCATGTGAGCAGCACAGGCTGCACTAGAGGAGCTGCGCTGGTCTTTTCCTTGTGTGTGTGCTGAGGTCAAGAACATTTTTTCCACTTTGACTTCAACTTGCCTTTGGGATGGCGTGGGAGCAGCCCACTGAACCAGGTTGAGGAGACTGATGAAAAAGTAGCAGATCTCCCATGGGACTCTTCATAGTCCACTTTCACCTCTCCACTAAGCAGACCCCAGTTTTTTCAACCTCCACATGGGTTGAATTCCAGTGTGGCACCCATGGCTGCCTACCCCATCATCACCTCTGCTCTGAAATAGGACATCTTTCCTACAATAACAAAACAGGAATCAAACTCAAGGCTGTGAACATACACTGCTTTTTTCCTCCTATTTTTCTTTTGTTTTCTACTACTCTTATCCATATGTTTTCTTTTAAATCGGTACTTGAAGGTGGTTGGTAGTGTCTTAAAATGACTTTTTTCAAGTTCCCAAATGGAAGGAGAATAACAATGTAGTTCATTGGTAAGATTTACAAGGATTTGGGTCCAGAGAATAGGGCACATTCTCAGTGAATAAGCTGAGTACCATACCAAACTCAAAGGTTTTGTAAATCCAATCCTGTAACTTCTTACAGTTTGGTTTTCAAACAGTGCTGGTGCTTCTGCTTCTTGAGTCCATTAAAGAAAATGAGGTACCTTCTTCTCTTCCTCCTTCACCTCCTTTTCTTCCTCTTTCTCCTACTTCAAGATTAAAGATTTTGTTGCATAGTTACATTCTTTGTTAGGTTAAATTTGGAAAAATATTCAAAGCACACATGAAAATGTCAGTAGGGAGAAAAGTGTTTCAGGAGAATATGTTGGGCAGTGACAGGAACAAGCAGACCTGGGATGATCCTGAGAACAAATAGAGGGAGACTTTCATTTAGATAGGATATCAAAAGTGCTGTTAATTGCAAACCTCATTCAAATGGCGCCTGTTGAGACAATGTCTTGAGGGGCTGCACTGTACTGTTTATTTTTTGTTTACATAAAGCAACTGTTGAGTATTTTGCATGATGAAAAATCACACACAGGGACCATGTTATACAGAGGTGAGAGGTTGGAAGAAAGGAATTTTGTTCATTCCATAGCATTATTGGCATTCATTCCTGTGTTTCAATGGAATATAAGAGGCTTCTTGTGAAAATTAGCATACAAAAGGCCATTTGATGTTCTGCAACTGCTATGAACACCTAAGCCATTTCTTTTAGCCATTACAGCAGGTTGCATAATATACACATGTAGTTGACCAATCAGATTGCTTTATAATATTCTCTGGAGCATAAAATCCTCTGTTCCTAGTCCTGGACCTCAGATCTACCTCCACATGGCATATTTACTCTCCTGGGGTTGAGTGGGGGAGGGACTTTGCATTACTTGGATTTAGACTCAGCCTCTCTCCTAAAGGTTGTCTTCATATTGAACCCTTTTTCCTTGGCAGATATTCAACCAGTCCCTGCTTGAATACTTTAAGTTACTACCTCCAGAGGCTGTCCATTCTGACTAAATGACATAATTCTAGTACCAAGAAGGGATCCTGTTAGCCTTCTAGTCTTACCCATTCCTCATAATTTACAGATAAACCAAATATGGGTCAGACACTTTCTCCTGTTCCTTGAGGCCTTATAGACCTGCACACCCATTCTCCCAGGGATCACATTATTAAACCAAATTAAAGAAAATTTTATGTGACTGGTTGTAATGTCTGTCCAATTTTATATGCGATGCTTCAGAAAACTTTAGACCACTCAAAAATCATTTACAATTGATTAAATCATAAGTAAAATGTGCTTGTGTTCATTGCCACATGACATTATGCACACAGTTTTCCTATTCTAACACTTCCATAATATCTATATTTTATTTACCTCATATCAACTCACAATGTCTTTCCAGATCATAAATCCTCCATAAACTCAAGGACTGCCTGTATTTTTCAAAATGACACATGGGTTTTTACTATTATCATCATTATTTTGATATGGGCTTTTCCCTGATGTTTGGTGTGCATATTCCAAACTGTATACTAATTGCTAAAACACTAGGAAATATCTAAAGCAGATCTGCTATAGGTGATCTCTGTGTAGCTGTAAGACATATTCGTAAAGGTGAATTACCGTCATACATAGGTTTAAGCTTATAATTAAGAAGTTGGTATAGTATTTCACAGTTAAGCCCAAGGTCTTTTACATTTTCTCTACAGTTTGGATCCTGAGACTCCTTTTCCAGAGTTCGGTACTGACTGTTGCCATTAAGATCTCAGAATCTTTTGCACTGGGACATATGATTGAATAAAGGCTATCAAATATACTGTTGTGCTAATTAGAATGATCAAATTAGGATCCCAAATATTGGTGTCCCTGACATCCCCAAGCCTTCATTCAAATATTTTTTTCAAGGTTATGACTTTGTGAATGCTTTGTTAATTGTCTAAAAGCAATTTTAACCTTATTATAACAATTCTAGCTCTATTCTCATTGCCCTCTCCTCTTCAAAAAATGATAAAAACTTTCTGATTACTTGCATATGCTTTAGGAAATATGTCAAGATTTATTAAGGAAATTTCATAGAGTATAGGGATTTAAATACAGTACAGCACAGAGTTACCACACCAAAGGCACAAAAGAATTTGCTAGATAGTGAGGTAGAAAGGAACTAAAATCAGTCTCCCTTGGGTAGTATTTGTAGTTTAATTGAATTTTCTGCACTTAAACCAGCAAAGCACTGTTAATGTGGACACTTGTCTAGGGCATGGAAAATTGCCTTGTTTGATAAAGTTGTATAATATCCTGGTATTTGTTGCCATGAAATTCATCCGTAGATGGTTGGCAGTTGAACATAACTATTGATAATTATAATTGTAAAATTTAGGAAAAACTACAAAGAGTGTGAACTGGTTGGGTAGATTAGGTGCATTATGGGCAAGACAGATTTGTGAGACTAACTTCTTTTTAAATATATGTTTCATTTTGGAACAGTTTCAGATTTACAGAAAAATTGCAAAGATAGTACAGAGAGTTCCCACGTGCTCCACATCCAGTTTCCCCTATCATTAACACTTTACATTAGTATGGTGCACTTTGTTACAATTAATGAAGCAATATTGATTCATTAATATTAACTGAAGTTCATAGTTTATTCAGATCACCTTAGTATTTACCTAATATCCTTCTTCTGTTCCAGCACCCCATCCAGGATATCACATTACATTTAATAGTCATCCTCCATAGGCTCCTCTTGATTATGACAGTTTCTCAGACATTCCTTGTTTTCAATGACATTGACAGTTTTGAAGAGTATGTTCCTCAGTTGGGAATTATCTGATGTTTTTCTCATGATTAGACTAGGGTTGTGGATATTTGGGAGAAAGACTACAGAGGTGAAGTGCCATGTTCATTACATCATATTTATGTGACTTATTCTTGATGTTAACCTTGATCACCTGGCTGACATAGTATTTGTCAGGTTTCTCCCTTCTACTCTTTTCCCTCCCTTCCATACTGTACTCTTTGAAAGGAAGTCACTATGTGCAGTTTGCACTTGAGGAGTCATGAGTTATGCACCACATCCTTGAGAGGAATTATCTAAATAAATTATTTGAAATTCTTATGCATGGAAAATTTGTCTCTTCTCCCCCATTTGTCACCTCTCTCAGGGTGATAGAGATGCAAAAGATTACTCAAAGCCCATTTCTCCAGAGAAATGAGAGGCCCAAAGGGCTTAATCCCAGGAGGAATTCCTTCAAGGGAGAAGGATCCCAGGAATAACCCTGAATCAGGTTTTCTATTTTTATTGTCCAGGCAAAAAAGTTACAGAAGAAATACAGGTGGTTAATCAGTCATCATGAAAAAATAAACTGGCTACATGACAATCTTCATTAAAGCAGGTACAGCTTAAAAATAGTTCAAGCAATTTACCATCAAAGGAGTCAAAAAACTAAACTATGTGAACTACAAAAAGAAACAATGAGATAATCACCATGGTAGTGCTTAGTTCACTAAGAAACTTAAAGAAACAGCTGAAGCCAAGATGTGGAACATCCCCCAGCCATTAAGCTAGAAGCTTTTAGCTCACATACTTTCTCATCATTTAGGTTTAGCTGCACCAAGGATGACTGTCCTTAGAGCAACCACTTTTGCAGTGTTACAATTTTCTTATCTACAACAGAGACTTTAGTCTTGTGAAAGTTTTCTGTCATTCCCAATCTTAGCATTTCTATGTGTATTGCTAAAAAGTTAGGCTATTCCTTAAACTACAGGGCTTTGGCCCTGCTAAATACTAAGGACTGTGGTCCTACTAAGCTAAAAGTTAAGGCCCTGTGAAATACATGTGTTTTATTAATGCTAGTATCCTCCACTCCCATTTATTTATACAATCATTTATTTATATCAACATGGACTCATGGATATTTATTTTAAACTTTGGGTTATAATCCAATATTACTTTATTTATTTTGTTGCTCAAATTATTCCATCTTCGGCCATTGGGAATTCTTTTGTGTTGACTCTTAAGTCCTTTTGATGTACCCCTATCAGTTTTTTTTTTTTAGCATGTCCATCCTTTCTGGCACTTTAAGATATTCCAGGCTCATCTTGTATATTTTTTGGACCACTCCAATAGTTAGCCATTTCTTCAACTAGTCCTACCTTGTTCTTTTTTACTGTAGAATTTTATTAGAAACTAAGATCTCAACACTAGGTATGCTCAGTGCTAATGAAGTATTGTTGCTTCTAGGCCTTCTCCACTGAAAGAGCAAGGAAATATATGAGGTTACCTCAAAAAGCTCACGGAAAAATAAAATTAAAAGATAATACAAATCTTTCTATGAACTTTTTGAAGTACCCTTGTATATACATACACATATCTATGAATATTTCTTTATGTAAACATCTGCTTCTTCATTTACCTAAACGAGTTCATAAGTGTCTTCAACTCTAATCTATTACTGCATGAATCATTCTTGCTTCTTCCCCTTATCTGTAACCTTCCACTCCAAGTGAGAAACGTGGCTCCCACCCTCTGCCACTTATTTACTTAATTTTTCAATTCCAGCATACACATGTAGTGGTATCTGAATTGGTAACATGTACACCTGTGGAAAACAAAGTTATCAACTGGAGCATGGTGTTTATATACATGATAGTAACATTTTTAGCACTCCAACATTTTTTCACAGTTGACTATCAGTATTTGTGTACAGTATGTGATGATCAAATCAATATTATTGGCATGTTCATCATTACAAATCATAATTACTTTTTGTGTCTCTTAACTGATTATTACCTATCTCCCCTCCCCCTCCCCCTTTCCCACCTCTAATAACTATAGGTCTGTTCTCTCCTTCTGAAAGTTCAACACTTTATTATGGCCTTTTATTCTTTCTTTGTTTCTTAGCTCCCACTTATGAGTGAATACGTATAGTATTTCTCTTTCTGTGCCTGGCTTATTTCACTTAACATGATTTACTCCAAGCTCATCCATGTTGCTGTGAATGAGTTGCCCTCTTTTTTTTAGTACAGGTGTCACAGATTGCAATAACAGCACCAATTCTTCATGACTCCTTATATTCACACCCTTGTTGTGTGACTCTGCAGTCTTCTCCCTCAGTAGGTGGGGTCTCTTTCTCCATGCCTAAATCTGGGCTGGCAAGTGGCTTACTATGGGCAATAGAGTATGGCAGAATTGGCAGTGTATCACTTCCAACCTTAGGCCTCAGAAAGTGTTATGCATTTTTCCCTGTTCTCTTATGCCTGTCATAGGCATGAGAACATTTTGAGGATTTGGAACATAAGGAACATTTGGAAGATGAGAAGCTTGTGGACCAGAATAGTCACCCCAGTTACCCTAGTCAAAGCCAGTCTAGATCAGCCAACGAATTTCTCAACAGGTGAGCATACCAAGATCAACCTCCTAGCCAATGTCCAGCTAAACACCATATTCATAAGTAATAAATTTGTATTGTTAAATACCACAGCAGCTATGTGCTTATTTGTTACAAAGCATTATTGCCATAAAAGATAATTTATACTGTTTTTCCATAACAGTATAAACATATATAAATGTGTTCTACACTAACATTTATAAAGCAAATGTATTTCACAGGGCCTAGTTTCCAAAGCACTGTAGTTTCAGGTTTAGCCTAACCCTTAAAATTACATATAGAGGGCTGAGCCCATGGTGCACTCGGGAGAGTGCGGCGCTGGGAGCACAGCAGCGCTCCCACTGCAGATTCGGATCCTATATAGGGATGACCGATGCGCTCACAGTGCTCACTGGCTGAGTGTGGTGCGGCCAGTCTCAAAAAGGACAAAAAAAAAAAAAAATTACGTATAGAAATGTTAACCTTGCAAAAGACAGGAAACTTTCCCCAGGCTGAAGTCTTTGTTGTGGCTATAGAATTGTAACGCAGCAAAATTGTCTGGTTCAACAACAGATGTCCTTGGTTAACCTACCAAGTGATATGTAAAAATACTAAGGAAATTGCTGTAGGAAAAACTGTTTGCTAAGAACAGGCTTTTGTTAGTAGATTGACTTAACCTTTTGCAAATTGCATTATGAAATGTCACTTTGTTATTTCACTGATGTTACCAGCTTCTATTGTTAAACTATACTTAGCCATAACTCCACTTATGTTCCTTTTCTGTAACTTCCTGGTCTGGAGAATAAATATGGGTAGAGAACCCCAGTTTGTGGTTAATGTCCCAAAAGAGGAATGCCTCTCTCTTGAGGGTTTGAGGAAATTAACCCCTTCGGGCTGTCTCACTGCTCAGAGGAAATAGGCTTTGAGTAATCCTTTTTGCATCTCCATCATCCTGTATGAGACAAAGCAACATATAAACATACATAACATATAAAGATAACTTATACAGTTTTTATGGGAAAACAGTATAAGTTGTCTGTTTTTTGTGTTTTTTTTTTATGTCACCCCCATCCTCGGACTCCAAACCTCTTTAGAAATTAACCTACTGTCTTCTTACCTGATTGGGAGGAAGAATCACCAAGCTATGTGGGGTGCAGAGGAATCAGGACATCAAACTGCATAGTATACTAATCCTCAACCAATACTTTTCTGAGCCACACCCTAAACCCCATACTCAGAAGTCTCTGAAGTGACAATTCCTGGCTTATCCAGGGCTCTCTGACACTGGTGGTGTTGCTTCTTTTTGACTCTTCCTCTGGAGGCATCAAGTTTTGGCGTTCTCCTGTTTGTTGAGTTGCTCACTCTACTTTTTTTTTATTTCTCTAATTTATTATTAACATATTCATATTTATAAATTGTGATATTTCTTTATGCCCATTGCCTGACCTATCACTTCCCAAACCCCCTCCCTCCCTCTCCTCTATCTCTAGTATCCTTAGGTTTGTTCTCTTCTTCTGAAAGTTCAACATATTGTTGTGGCCTTTTCTTTCTTTCTTTCCTTCACTCCTTCCTTCTACCTTCTTTCCCTCCCTCCCTCCTTTCCTTCCTAGCAGCCAGTTATGAGTGAGAATGTGCAGTATTTCTGTTTCTTTGTCTGGCTTATTGCACTTAACATAATTTTCTCCAGACTTATCCATGTTGTTACAAATGGCAGAATTTCCTTCTTTTATATATCTGAGTAGTATTCCGTTTTGTATACATATCACATTTTCATTATCCAGTCATCTGTTGATGGACACTTAGGCTGGTTCAGTATTTTGGCTATTGTAAATAAAGCTGCAATGAACACAAACGTGCAGGTATCCCTTTGACATGATGATTTCCATTCTTTTGAATATATACCTAGTATTGAGATTGCTGGATCATATGGTAGCTCTATCTGTAGTTGTTTGAGAAATCTCCATACTGTTTCCCATAATGGCTGTGCTAATTTAAAGTCCCACCAACAATGTAGAACAGTACCCCTTTCCTCACATCCTTACCAGCATTTGTTATTCTTGGTCTTTTTAATAATGGTCAGTCTAACTGGGGTGAGATGATATCTCAATGTGGCTTTAATTTGCATTTCTCTGATAACTGATGATGCAGGTCATTTTTACATGTACCTGTTGGCCATTTGTATGTCTTCCTTTGAAAAATGTCTATTCATCTCCTTTGCCCATTTTTTGATTGGATTATTTTTTTTTCTACAGTGAAATTGTTTGAATTCCTTGTATATTCTGGGTATTAATCCCTTTTCAGATGTATAGTTTGCAAATATTTCCTCTCATTCTGTAAGTTGTCTTTTCACTCGATTGTTTCCTTTGCTGTGCAGAAGGTTTTTAGTTTTGTATAATCCCATTTATTTTTTCTATTGTTGCTTGTGGTTTGGGGGTCTTATTCATTCATCCAAATTTACCCTCACAGACACACCCAGGATAATGCTTGACCAAATTTCTAGGTACCCTCTGGCTCAGTCAAGTTGATAAATTAAATTAATCCTCACAGATGGTTTACACTTATAAAATAATTTCATATAATAAAAATCAATGTAATGATTTTAAAGCATCGTGAAGTAAGTAAATGGACTTCTAAAATTTTTTTTTTTTTTTTTTTTTTTTTTTTTACTGTATAGTTGTTTGAATTCTTTGTATATGCTGGATATAAATCACTTGTTGGACATATAGTTTGCAAATATTTTCTCCCATCCAATAGGTTATCTTTCTGCTCTGTTGATGGTTTCCTTTGCTGTTCAGAAGCTTCCTAGTTTGATATAATCTCATTTGTTTATTTTTTCTTTTGTTGCCTGTGCTTTTGAGGTCTTACTCATAGAGACTTTGCCCAGTCCTATTATGTGGAATGTTTCCCCTATATTTTCCTTTAGTAATTTTATGGTTTTAGGTCTTATATTTAAGTCTTTAATCCATTTTCAGTTGATTTTGGAATATGGTGAAAGGTACAGGTCCAGTTTCATTTTTCTGCTTATGGATGTCCAGTCTTCCCAGAACCATTTATTGAAGAGAGAGTATTTTCCCCAATGTATGTTCTTACTGCCTTTGTCAAAGATCAGTTGGCTGTAAGTATGTGGGTTTATTCCTGGATTTTCTATTCTGTTCCATTGATCTGAGTGTGTGTTTAATGCAAGTACCATCCTGTTTTGGTTACAATGGGTTTGTAATATAATCTCAAGTTGGGTACTGTTATACCTACAGCTTTCTTTTTTGCTCTGGATTGCTTTGGCTATTCAGGGTCTTTTCTTGTTCCATGTAAATTTTAGATTGTTTTTTCTATTTCTGTGAAGAAAGTCATTGGTATTTTGATGGAGATTGCATTGAAACTGTAGATTTCTTTGGGTAGACTGGACATTTTCATGATGTTAATTCTTCCCATCCAAGAGCGTGGTGTATCTTTCTACCTTTTTGTGTCCTCTTTAATTCCTTTCAATACTGATTTGTAGTTGTCTTTGTAGAGATCTTTCCCCTCCTTGGTTAAATTGATACCTAGGTATTTTATTTCTTTGGCAACTATTGTAAATGGGCTTGCTTTCTTGATTTCGTTTTCTGCTAGTCTGTTACTGGAGTACAAAATCACTATTGATTTTTGTGTGTAGATTTTGTATCCTGCAACATTACTGAAATTGTTAATGAGCTTCAAGAGTTTTTTTTTGGTTGAGTCTTTAGGTTTTTCTATATAAAAATCATGTCATCAGCAAACATGGGCAATTTCATTTCATCCTCTCCAATCTGGGTGCCTTTATTTCTTTCTCTTCTCTGATTGCTCTGGCAAGTACTTCCAATACTATGTTAAATAGGAGTGGTGAGAGTGAGAATCGTTGTCTTGTTCTTGTTGTTCCCATTCAGGATGATATTGGCCATTGGTTTGTCATAAATGGCTTTTATTGTATTGAGATAATTTCCTCCTATACCTAATTTGCTGAGAACCTTTATCATGAAGGGATGTTGAATTTTGTCAAATGCTTTTTCAGCATCTATTGAGAAAATCATACGGTTTTTTTCCTTGATTTTATTTTATTTTATTTATTTTTTTTTAGTTAAATTTTTATTTTGTCAATATACAATGTATATGATTATTATGGCCCATCACCGTCACCTCCCTCCCTCCTCCCTCTCTCCCCCCCCTCCCAAGGATGTCCTTTCCGTTTGCTTGTTGTAACAACTTCATAAAAGTATAGTTGTTATATCTTCTTCCCCAACCCCACCCCCGGTATTTTTGTGTGTGTGTATGTGGGTGAATTAATTTGTTTGTTTTTTTTTTTAGCTCACACCAATGAGTGAGAACATGTGGAATTTCTTTTTCTCTGCCAGACTCGTTTCACTCAATAT